>NC_092371.1:26739511-27039694 GCF_030028105.1 Mobula birostris | reverse complement strand
ACGGAAGCTGTAGACAATATGCCACTGATGGAAGCGGTTGTTGTCAATGTGCCACTGATGGAAGCTGTTCTCAATATGCCACTGATGGAAGCTGTTGTCATTATGCCACTGATGGAAGCTGTTGTTGTCAATATGCCACTGATGGAAGCTGTTGTGGTCAATATGCCACTGATGGAATCTGTTGTTGTCAATATGCCACTGATGGAAGCTGTTGTCATTATGCCACTGAAGGAAGCTGCTGTCAATATGCCACTGATGGAAGCTGTTGTCATTGTGCCATTGACGGAAGCTGTTGTCAATGTGCCACTGATGGAAGCTGTTGTCAATATGCCATTGATGTAAGCTGTTGTTGTCAATATGCCACTGATGGAAGCTGTTGTCATTATGCCACTGATGGAAGCTGTTGTCAATGTGCAACTGATGGAAGCTGTTGTCAATATGCCACTGATGGAAGCTGTTGTTGTCAATATGCCACTGATGGAAGCTGTTCTTGTCATTATGCCATTGATGGAAGCTGTTTTGAATATGCCACTGATGGAAGCTGTTGTCAATATGCCACTGATGGAAGTTGTTGCCAATATGCCACTGATGGAAGCTGTTGTTGTCAATTTCCCACTGATGGAAGCTGTTGTCAATACGCCACTGATGGAAGTTGTTGTTGTCATTATGCCTCTGACGGAAACTATAGTCAATATGCCACTGATGGAAGCTGTTGTTGTCAATGTGCCACTGGTGGAAGCTGCTGTCAATATGCCACTGATGGAAGCTGTTGTCATTATGCCACTGATGGAAGCTGCTTTCAATATGCCACTGATGGAAGCTGTTGTTGTCAATATGCCACTGATGGAAGCTGTTGTTGTCAATATGCCACTGATGGAAGTTGTTGTGGTCAATATGCCACTGATGGAAGCTGTTGTTGTCAATATGCCACTGATGGAAGCTGTTGTCATTATGCCACTGATGGAAGCTGCTGTCAATATGCCACTGATGGAAGCTGTTGTCATTGTGCCATTGACTGAAGCTGTTGTCAATGTGCCACTGATGGAAGCTGTTGTCAATATGCCACTGATGGAAGCTGTTGTTGTCAATATGCCACTGATGGAAGCTGTTGTCATTATGACACTGATGTAAGCTCCTGTCAATATGCCACTGATGGAAGCTGTTGTCATTGTGCCATTGACGGAAGCTGTTGTCAATGTGCCACTGATGGAAGCTGTTGTCAATATGCCACTGATGGAAGCTGTTGTCATTATGCTACTGATGGAAGCTGTTGTTGTCAATATGCCACTGATGGAAGCTGTTGTGGTCAATATGCACTGATGGAAGCTGTTGTTGTCAATATGCCACTGATGAAAGCTGTTGTCATTATGCCACTGAAGGAAGCTGCTGTCAATATGCCACTGATGGAAGCTGTTGTCATTGTGCCATTGACGGAAGCTGTCGTCAATGTGCCACTGATGGAAGCTGTTGTCAACATGCCATTGATGTAAGCTGTTGTTGTCAATATGCCACTGATGGGAGCTGTTGTCATTATGCCACTGATGGAAGCTGTTGTGGTCAATATGCCACTGATGGAAGCTGTTGTTGTCAATATGCCACTGATGAAAGCTGTTGTCATTATGCCACTGAAGGAAGCTGCTGTCAATATGCCACTGATGGAAGCTGTTGTCATTGTGCCATTGACGGAAGCTGTTGTCAATGTGCCACTGATGGAAGCTGTTGTCAACATGCCATTGATGTAAGCTGTTGTTGTCAATATGCCACTGATGGGAGCTGTTGTCATTATGCCACTGATGGAAGCTGTTGTCAATGTGCCACTGATGGAAGCTGTTGTCAATATGCCACTGATGGAAGCTGTTGTTGTCAATATGCCACTGATGGAAGTTGTTTTTGTCATTATGCCTCTGACGGAAACTGTAGTCAATATGCCACTGATGCAAGCTGTTTTTGTCAATGTGCCACTGGTGGAAGCTGTTGTCAATATGCCACTGATGGAAGCTGTTGTCATTATGCCGCTGATGGAAGCTGCTTTCAATATGCCACTGATGGAAGCTGATGTTGTCAGTATGCCACTGATGGAAGCTGTTGCTGTCAATATGCCACTGATGGAAGTTGTTGTGGTCAATATGCCACTGATGGAAGCTGTTGTTGTCAATATGCCACTGATGGAAGCTGTTGTCATTATGCCACTGATGGAAGCTGCTGTCAATATGCCACTGATAGAAGCTGTTGTCATTGTGCCATTGACGGAAGCTGTTGTCAATGTGCCACTGATGGAAGCTGTTGTCAATATGCCACTGATGGAAGCTGCTGTTACCATTATGCCAGTGATGGAAGCTGTTGTCAATATGCCACTGATGGAAGCTGTTCTTGTTAATATGCCACTGATGGAAGCTGTTGTCAATTTCCCACTGATGGAAGCTGTGGTTGTCAATATGCCACTGATGGAAGCAGTTGTTTTCAATATGCCACTGATGGAAGCTGTTGTCAATATATCACTGATGGAAGCTGTGGTTGTCAATATGCCACTGATGGAAGCAGTTGTTTTCAATATGCCACTGATGGATGCTGCTGTCAATATGCCTCTGATGGAAGCTGTAGTTCTCAATATGCCACTGATGAAAGCTGTTCTTGTCATTATGCCATTGATGGAAGCTGCTGTCAATCTGCCACTGATGGAAGCTGTTGTCATTGTGCCATTGACGGAAGCTGTTGTCAATGTGCCACTGATGGAAGCTGTTGTCAATGTGCCACTGATGGAAGCTGTTGTTGTCAATATGCCTCTGATGGAAGTTGTCCTTGTCATTATGCCACTGATGGAAGCTGATGTCTTTATGCCACTGATGGAAGCTGCTGTTACCATTATGCCACTGATGGAAGCTGTTGTCAATATGCCATTGATGGAAGCTGTTGTTGTTAATATGCCACTGATGGAAGCTGTTGTCAATTTGCCACTGATGGAAGCTGTTGTCAATATGCCACTGATGGAAGCTGTGGTTGTCAATATGCCACTGATGGAAGCAGTTGTTTTCAATATGCCACTGATGGATGCTGTTGTCAATATGCCACTGATGGAAGCTGTTGTCTTTATGCCACTGATGGAAGCTGCTGTTACCATTATGCCACTGAAGGAAGCTGTTGTCAATATGCCACTGATGGAAGCTGTTGTTGTTAATATGCCACTGATGGAAGCTGTTGTCAATTTGCCACTGATGGAAGCTGTGGTTGTCAATATGCCACTGATGGAAGCAGTTGTTTTCAATATGCCACTGATGGAAGCTGTTGTCAATATGCCACTGATGGAAGCTGTGGTTGTCAATATGCCACTGATGGAAGCTGTTGTTGTCAATATGCCTCTGATGGCAGTTGTTCTTGTCATAATACCACTGATGGCAGCTGTTGTCTTTATGCCACTGATGGAAGCTGCTGTTACCATTATGCCACTGATGGAAGCTGTTGTCAATATGCCTCTGATGTAAGCTGTTTTAAATATGCCACTGATGGAAGCAGTTCTTGTCAATATGCCACTGATGGAAGCTGTTGTCATTATGCCACTGATGAAAGTTGTTGTCAATATGCCACTGATGGAAGTTGATGTTGTCATTATGCCACTGACGGAAACTGTAGTCAATATGCCACTGATGGAAGCTATTATTCTCAACGTGCCACTGGTGGAAGCTGTTCTCTTTATGCCACTGATGGAAGCTGCTGTTACCATTATACCAGTGATGGAAGCTGTTGTCAATATGCCACTGATGGAAGCTGTTGTTGTTAATATGCCACTGATGGAAGCTGTTGTCAATTTCCCACTGATGGAAGCTATGGTTGTCAATATGCCACTGATGGAATCAGTTGTTTTCAATATGCCACTGATGGAAGCTGTTGTTGTCAATATGCCACTGATGGAAGCTGTTGTTGTCAATATGCCACTGATGGAATCTGCTGTTGTCAATATGCCACTGATGGTAGCTGTTGTCATTATGCCACTGATGGAAGCTGCTGTCAATATGCCACTGATGGAAGCTGTTGTCATTGTGCCATTGACGGAAGCTGTTGTCAATGTGCCACTGATGGAAGATGTTGTCAATATGCCACTGATGGAAGCTGTTGTTGTCAATATGCCACTGATGAAATCTGTTCTAGTCAATATGCCATTGATGTAAGCTGTTGTCAATATGCCACTGATGGAAGCTGTTCTTGTCAATATGCCACTCATGGAAGCTGTTGTCAATATGCCACTGATGGAAGCTGTTGTCAATATGCCACTGATGGAATCTGTTGTTTTCAATATGCCACTGATAAAACCTGTTGTCAAAATGCCACTGATGGAAGCTGTTTTTGTCAATATGCCACTGATGGAAGTTTTTCTTGTCAATATGCCACTGATGGAAGCTGTTGTCATTATGCCACTGATGGAAGCTGCTGTTGCCATTATGCCACTGATGGAAACTGCTGTTGTCAATATGCCATTGACGGAAGCTGTTGTCAATATGCCACTGATGGAAGCTGTTGTTGTCAATATGCCTCTGATTGAAGTTGTTCTTGTCATTATGCCACTGATGACGGCTGTTGTCTTTAAGCCACTGATGGAAGCTGCTGTTACCATTATGCCACTGATGGAAGCAGTTGTCAATATGCCACTGATGGAAGCTGTTGTCAATATGCCACTGATGGAAGCAGTTCTTGTCAATATGAAACTGATGGAAGCTGTTGTCAATATGCCACTGATGGAAGTTGTTGTCAATATGCCTCTGATTGAAGTTGTTCTTGTCATTATGCCACTGATGACGGCTGTTGTCTTTAAGCCACTGATGGAAGCTGCTGTTACCATTATGCCACTGATGGAAGCAGTTGTCAATATGCCACTGATGGAAGCTGTTGTCAATATGCCACTGATGGAAGCAGTTCTTGTCAATATGAAACTGATGGAAGCTGTTGTCAATATGCCACTGATGGAAGTTGTTGTCAATATGCCACTGATGGAAGTTGTTTTTGTCAATGTGCCACTGATGTAAGCTGTTGTCAATGTGCCATTGATGGAAGCTGTTGTTGTCAATGTCCCACTGATGGAAGCTGTTGTCAATACGCCACTGATGGAAGTTGTTGTTGTCATTATGCCTCTGACGGAAGCTGTAGTCAATATGCCACTGATCGAAGCTGTTGTTGTCAATGTGCCACTGGTGGAAGCTGTTGTCAATATCCCACTGATAAAAGCTGTTGTCATTATGCCACTGATGGAAGCTGCTTTCAATATGCCACTGATGGAAACTGTTGTTGTCAATATGCCACTGACGAAATCTGTTCTTGTCAATATGCCATTGATGTAAGCTGTTGTCAATATGCCACTGATGGAAGCTGTTGTTGTCAATATGCCACTGATGGAAGCTGTTGTCAATATGCCACTGATGGATGCTGTTGTCAATATGCCACTGATGGAAACTGTTGTTTTCAATATGCCACTGATGGAAGCTGTTGTCAATATGCCACTGATGGAAGCTGTTTTTTCAATATGCCACTGATGGAAGTTTTTCTTGTCAATGTGCCACTGATGGAAGCTCTTGTCATTATGCCACTGATGGAAGCTGCTGTTGTCAATATGCCACTGATGGAAGCTGTTGTCTTTATGCCACTGATGGATGCTGCTGTTACCATTATGCCACTGAAGGAAGCTGTTGTCAATATGCCACTGATGGAAGCTGTTGTTGTTAATATGCCACTGAAGGAAGCTGTTGTCAATTTGCCACTGATGGAAGCTGTGGTTGTCAATATGCCACTGATGGAAGCAGTTGTTCTCATTATGCCACTGATGGAAGCTGTTGTCAATATGCCACTGATGGAAGATGTGGTTGTCAATATGCCACTGATGGAAGCAGTTGTTTTCAATATGCCACTGATGGATGCTGTTGTCAATATGCCACTGATGGAAGCTGTGGTTGTCAATATGCCACTGATGGAAGCTGTAGTTGTCAATATGCCACTGATGGAAGCAGTTGTTTTCAATATGCCACTGATGGATGCTGTTGTCAATATGCCACTGATGGAAGCTGTTTTCAATATGCCACTGATGGAAGCAGTTCTTGTCAATATGCCACTGATGGAAGCTGTTGTCAATATGCCACTGATGAAAGTTGTTGTCAATATGCCACTGATGGAATTTGTTGTTGTCATTATGCCACTGACGGAAACTGTAGTCAATATGCCACTGATGGAAGCTGTTGTTCTCAACGTGCCACTGGTGGAAGCTGTTCTCTTTATGCCACTGATGGAAGCTGCTGTTACCATTATGCCAGTGATGGAAGCTGTTGTCAATATGCCACTGATCGAAGCTGTTGTTGTTAATATGCCACTGATAAGCTGTTGTCAATTTCCCACTGATGGAAGCTGTGGTTGTCAATATGCCCCTGATGGAAGCAGTTGTTTTCAATATGCCACTGATGGAAGCTGTTGTTGTCAATATGCCACTGATGGAAGCTGTTGTTCTCAATATGCCACTGATGGAAGCTGCTGTTGTCAATATGCCACTCATGGAAGCTGCTGTCAATATGCCACTGATGGAAGCTATTGTCATTGTGCCATTGACGGAAGCTGTTGTCAATGTGCCACTGATGGAAGCTGTTGTCAATATGCCACTGATGGAAGCTGTTGTCAATATGCCACTGATGGAAGCTGTTGTTGTCAATATGCCACTGATGAAATCTGTTCTTGTCAATATGCCATTGATGTAAGCTGTTTTCAATATGCCACTGATGGAAGCTGTTGTTGTCAATATGCCACTCATGGAAGCTGTTGTCAATATGCCACTGATGGAAGCTGTTGTCAATATGCCACTGATGGAAATTGTTGTTTTCAATATGCCACTGATGGAAGTTCTTTTTGTCAATATGCCACTGATGGAAGTTTTTCTTGTCAATATGCCACTGATGGAAGCTGTTGTCATTATGCCACTGATGGAAGCTGTGGTTGTCAATATGCCACTGATGGAAGCAGTTGTTTTCATTATGCCACTGATGGAAGCTGTTGTCAATATGCCACTGATGGAAGCTGTGGTTGTCAATATGCCACTGATGGAAGCAGTTGTTTTCAATATGCCACTGATGGAAGCTGCTGTTACCATTATGCCACTGATGTAAGCTGTTGTCAATATGCCACTGATGGAAGCTGTTGTTGTTAATATGCCACTGACGGAAGCTGTTGTCATTATGCCACTGATGAAAGTTGTTGTCAATATGCCACTGATGGAAGTTGATGTTGTCATTATGCCACTGACGGAAACTGTAGTCAATATGCCACTGATGGAAGCTGTTGTTCTCAACGTGCCACTGGTGGAAGCTGTTCTCTTTATGCCACTGATGGAAGCTGCTCTTACTTTTATGCCAGTGATGGAAGCTGTTGTCAATATGCCACTGATGGAAGCTGTTGTTGTTAATATGTCACTGATGGAAGCTGTTGTCAATTTCCCACTGATGGAAGCTGTGGTTGTCAATATGCCACTGATGGAAGCAGTTGTTTTCAATATGCCACTGATGGAAGCTGTTGTTGACAATATGCCACTGATGGAAGCTGTTGTTGTTAATATGCCACTGATGGAAGCTGTTGTCAATTTCCCACTGATGGAAGCTGTGGTTGTCAATATGCCACTGATGGAAGCAGTTGTTTTCAATATGCCACTGATGGAAGCTGTTGTTGTCAATGTGCCCCTGATGGAAGCTGTTGTCAATGTGCCACTGATGAAAGCTGTTGTTGTCAATGTCCCACTGATGGAAGCTGTTGTCAATACACCACTGATGGAAGTTGTTGTTGTCAATATGCCACTGATGGAAGCTGTTGTCAATATGCCACTGATGGAAGCTCTTGTCATTATGCCACTGATGGAAGCTGTTGTCATTATGCCACTGATGGAGGCTGCTGTCAATATGCCACTGATGGAAGCTGTTGTCACTGTGCCATTGACGGAAGCTGTTGTCAATGTGCCACTGATGGAAGCTGTTGTCAATATGCCACTGATGGAAGCTGTTGTTGTCAATATGCCACTGATGAAATCTGTTCTTGTCAATATGCCATTGATGTAAGCTGTTGTCAATATGCCACTGATGGAAGCTGTTGTTGTCAATATGCCACTCATGGAAGCTGTTGTCAATATGCCACTGATGGAAGCTGTTGTCAATATGCCACTGATGGAAACTGTTGTTTTCAATATGCCACTGCTGGAAGCTGTTTTTGTCAATATGCCACTGATGGAAGTTTTTCTTGTCAATATGCCACTGATGGAAGCTGTTGTCATTATGCCGCTGATGGAAGCTGTGGTTGTCAATATGCCACTGATGGAAGCAGTTGTTTTCATTATGCCACTGATGGAAGCTGTTGTCAATATGCCACTGATGGAAGCTGTGGTTGTCAATATGCCACTGATGGAAGCAGTTGTTTTCAATATGCCACTGATGGAAGCTGCTGTTACCATTATGCCACTGATGGAAGCTGTTGTCAATATGCCACTGATGGAAGCTGTTGTTGTTAATATGCCACTGATGGAAGCTGTTGTCAATTTGCAACTGATGGAAGCTGTGGTTGTCAATATGCCACTGATGGAAGCAGTTGTTTTCATTATGCCACTGATGGAAGCTGTTGTCAATATGCCACTGATTGAAGCTGTGGTTGTCAATATGCCACTGATGGAAGCAGTTGTTTTCAATATGCCACTGATGGATGCTGTTGTCAATATGCCACTGATGGAAGCTGTTGTTAATATGCCTCTGATGTAAGCTGTTTTCAATATGCCACTGATGGAAGCAGTTCTTGTCAATATGCCATTGATGGAAGCTGTTGTCATTATGCCACTGATGAAAGTTGTTGTCAATATGCCACTGATGGAAGTTGATGTTGTCATTATGCCACTGACGGAAACTGTAGTCAATATGCCACTGATGGAAGCTGTTGTTCTCAACGTGCCACTGGTGGAAGCTGTTCTCTTTATGCCACTGATGGAAGCTGCTGTTACTTTTATGCCAGTGATGGAAGCTGTTGTCAATATGCCACTGATGGAAGCTGTTGTTGTTAATATGCCACTGATGGAAGCTGTTGTCAATTTCCCACTGATGGAAGCTGTGGTTGTCAATATGGCACTGATGGAAGCAGTTGTTTTCAATATGCCACTGATGGAAGCTGTTGTTGACAATATGCCACTGATGGAAGCTGTTGTAGTTAATATGCCACTGATGGAAGCTGTTGTCAATTTCCCACTGATGGAAGCTGTGGTTGTCAATATGCCACTGATGGAAGCAGTTGTTTTCAATATGCCACTGATGGAAGCAGTTGTTTTCAATATGCCACTGATGGAAGCTGCTGTCAATATGCCACTGATGGAAGCTGTTGTCATTGTGCCATTGACGGAATCTGATGTCAATGTGCCACTGACGGAAGCTGTTGTCAATATGCCACTGATGGAAGCTGTTGTTGTCAATATGCCTCTGATGGAAGTTGTTCTTGTCATTATGCCACTGATGGCAGCTGTTGTCTTTATGCCACTGATGGAAGCTGCTTTTACCTTTATGCCACTGATGGAAGCTGTTGTCAATATGCCACTGACGGAAACTGTAGTCAATATGCCACTGGTGGAAGCTGTTGTTGTCAATATGCCACTGGTGGAAGCTGTTCTCTTTATGCCACTGATTGAAGCTGCTGTTGTCAATATGCCACTGATGGAAGCTGTTGTTGTTAATATGCCACTGATGGAAGCTGTTGTCAATTTGCCACTGATGGAAGCTGTGGTTGTCAATATGCCACTGATGGAAGCAGTTGTTTTCAATATGCCACTGATGGAAGCTGTTGTCAATATGTCACTGATGGAAGCTGTGGTTGTCAATATGCCACTGATGGAAGCAGTTGTTTTCAATATGCCACTGATGGATGCTGCTGTCAATATGCCACTAATGGAAGCTGTTGTCAATATGCCACTGATGGAAGCTGTTGTTGTCAATATGCCACTGATGAAAGCTGTTCTTGTCATTATGCCATTGATGGAAGCTGCTGTCAATATGCCACTGATGGAAGCTGTTGTCATTGTGCCATTGACGGAAGCTGTTGTCAATGTGCCACTGATGGAAGCTGTTGTCAATATGCCACTGATGGAAGCTGTTGTTGTCAATATGCCACTGATGAAATCTGTTCTTGTCAATATGCCATTCATGTAAGCTGTTGTCAAGATGCCACTGATGGAAGCTGTTGTTGTCATTATGCTACTGATGGAAGCTGTTGTCATTATGCCACTGATGGAAGCTGTTTTCAATATGCCACTGATGGAAACTGTTGTTGTCAATATGCCACTGATGGACGCTGTTGTCAATATGCCACTGATGGAAGCAGTTCTTGTCAATATGCCACTGATGGAAGCTGTTGTCAATATGCCACTGATGGAAGTTGTTGTCAATATGCCACTGATGGAAGTTGTTGTTGTCAATGTGCCCCTGATGGATCTGTTGTCAATGTGCCATTGATGGAAGCTGTTGTTGTCAATGTCCCACTGATGGAAGCTGTTCTCAATACGCCACTGATGGAAGTTGTTGTTGTCATTATGCCTCTGACGGAAGCTGTAGTCAATATGCCACTGATGGAAGCTGTTGTTGTCAATGTGCCACTGGTGGAAGCTGTTGTCAATATGCCACTGATGGAAGCTGTTGTCATTATGCCACTGATGGAAGCTGCTTTCAATATGCCACTGATGGAAGCTGTTGTTGTCAATATGCCACTGATGGAAGCTGTTGTTGTCAATATGCCACTGATGGAAGCTGTTGTTGCCAATATGCCACTGATGGAAGCTGTTGTTGTCAATGTCCCACTGATGGAAACTGTTGTTGTCATTATGCCTCTGACGGAAGCTGTAGACAATATGCCACTGATGGAAGCGGTTGTTGTCAATGTGCCAATGATGGAAGCTGTTCTCAATATGCCACTGATGGAAGCTGTTGTCATTATGCCACTGATGGAAGCTGTTGTTGTCAATATGCCACTGATGGAAGCTGTTGTGGTCAATATGCCACTGATGGAATCTGTTGTTGTCAATATGCCACTGATGGAAGCTGTTGTCATTATGCCACTGAAGGAAGCTGCTGTCAATATGCCACTGATGGAAGCTGTTGTCATTGTGCCATTGACGGAAGCTGTTGTCAATGTGCCACTGATGGAAGCTGTTGTCAATATGCCATTGATGTAAGCTGTTGTTGTCAATATGCCACTGATGGAAGCTGTTGTCATTATGCCACTGATGGAAGCTGTTGTCAATGTGCAACTGATGGAAGCTGTTGTCAATATGCCACTGATGGAAGCTGTTGTTGTCAATATGCCACTGATGGAAGCTGTTCTTGTCATTATGCCATTGATGGAAGCTGTTTTGAATATGCCACTGATGGAAGCTGTTGTCAATATGCCACTGATGGAAGTTGTTGCCAATATGCCACTGATGGAAGCTGTTGTTGTCAATTTCCCACTGATGGAAGCTGTTGTCAATACGCCACTGATGGAAGTTGTTGTTGTCATTATGCCTCTGACGGAAACTATAGTCAATATGCCACTGATGGAAGCTGTTGTTGTCAATGTGCCACTGGTGGAAGCTGCTGTCAATATGCCACTGATGGAAGCTGTTGTCATTATGCCACTGATGGAAGCTGCTTTCAATATGCCACTGATGGAAGCTGTTGTTGTCAATATGCCACTGATGGAAGCTGTTGTTGTCAATATGCCACTGATGGAAGTTGTTGTGGTCAATATGCCACTGATGGAAGCTGTTGTTGTCAATATGCCACTGATGGAAGCTGTTGTCATTATGCCACTGATGGAAGCTGCTGTCAATATGCCACTGATGGAAGCTGTTGTCATTGTGCCATTGACTGAAGCTGTTGTCAATGTGCCACTGATGGAAGCTGTTGTCAATATGCCACTGATGGAAGCTGTTGTTGTCAATATGCCACTGATGGAAGCTGTTGTCATTATGACACTGATGTAAGCTCCTGTCAATATGCCACTGATGGAAGCTGTTGTCATTGTGCCATTGACGGAAGCTGTTGTCAATGTGCCACTGATGGAAGCTGTTGTCAATATGCCACTGATGGAAGCTGTTGTCATTATGCTACTGATGGAAGCTGTTGTTGTCAATATGCCATTGATGGAAGCTGTTGTGGTCAATATGCCACTGATGGAAGCTGTTGTTGTCAATATGCCACTGATGAAAGCTGTTGTCATTATGCCACTGAAGGAAGCTGCTGTCAATATGCCACTGATGGAAGCTGTTGTCATTGTGCCATTGACGGAAGCTGTCGTCAATGTGCCACTGATGGAAGCTGTTGTCAACATGCCATTGATGTAAGCTGTTGTTGTCAATATGCCACTGATGGGAGCTGTTGTCATTATGCCACTGATGGAAGCTGTTGTGGTCAATATGCCACTGATGGAAGCTGTTGTTGTCAATATGCCACTGATGAAAGCTGTTGTCATTATGCCACTGAAGGAAGCTGCTGTCAATATGCCACTGATGGAAGCTGTTGTCATTGTGCCATTGACGGAAGCTGTTGTCAATGTGCCACTGATGGAAGCTGTTGTCAACATGCCATTGATGTAAGCTGTTGTTGTCAATATGCCACTGATGGGAGCTGTTGTCATTATGCCACTGATGGAAGCTGTTGTCAATGTGCCACTGATGGAAGCTGTTGTCAATATGCCACTGATGGAAGCTGTTGTTGTCAATATGCCACTGATGGAAGTTGTTTTTGTCATTATGCCTCTGACGGAAACTGTAGTCAATATGCCACTGATGCAAGCTGTTTTTGTCAATGTGCCACTGGTGGAAGCTGTTGTCAATATGCCACTGATGGAAGCTGTTGTCATTATGCCGCTGATGGAAGCTGCTTTCAATATGCCACTGATGGAAGCTGATGTTGTCAGTATGCCACTGATGGAAGCTGTTGCTGTCAATATGCCACTGATGGAAGTTGTTGTGGTCAATATGCCACTGATGGAAGCTGTTGTTGTCAATATGCCACTGATGGAAGCTGTTGTCATTATGCCACTGATGGAAGCTGCTGTCAATATGCCACTGATAGAAGCTGTTGTCATTGTGCCATTGACGGAAGCTGTTGTCAATGTGCCACTGATGGAAGCTGTTGTCAATATGCCACTGATGGAAGCTGCTGTTACCATTATGCCAGTGATGGAAGCTGTTGTCAATATGCCACTGATGGAAGCTGTTCTTGTTAATATGCCACTGATGGAAGCTGTTGTCAATTTCCCACTGATGGAAGCTGTGGTTGTCAATATGCCACTGATGGAAGCAGTTGTTTTCAATATGCCACTGATGGAAGCTGTTGTCAATATATCACTGATGGAAGCTGTGGTTGTCAATATGCCACTGATGGAAGCAGTTGTTTTCAATATGCCACTGATGGATGCTGCTGTCAATATGCCTCTGATGGAAGCTGTAGTTCTCAATATGCCACTGATGAAAGCTGTTCTTGTCATTATGCCATTGATGGAAGCTGCTGTCAATCTGCCACTGATGGAAGCTGTTGTCATTGTGCCATTGACGGAAGCTGTTGTCAATGTGCCACTGATGGAAGCTGTTGTCAATATGCCACTGATGGAAGCTGTTGTTGTCAATATGCCACTGATGGAAGCTGTTCTTGTCAATATGCCACTGATTGAAGCTGTTGTCAATATGCCACTGATGGAAGCTGTTTTTGTCAATATGCCACTGATGGAGGTTTTTCTTGTCAATATGCCACTGATGGAAGCTGTTGTCATTATGCCACTGATGGAAGCTGCTGTTGCCATTATGCCACTGATGGAAGCTGTTGTTGTCAATATGCCATTGACGGAAGCTGTTGTCAACATGCCACTGATGGAAGCCGTTGTTGTCAATATGCCACTGATGGAAATTATTCTTGTCAATATGCCACTGATGGAAGCTGCCGTTGCCATTATGCCACTGATGGAAGCTGTTGTCAATATGCCACTGATGGAACCTGTTGTTGTCAATATACCACTGATGGAAGCTGTTGTCAATATGCCACCGATGGAAGCTGTTGTTGTCAATATGCCTCTGATGGAAGTTGTTCTTGTCATTATGCCACTGATGGCAGCTGTTGTATTTATGCCACTGATGGAAGCTGCTGTTACCATTATGCCACTAATGGAAGCTGTTGTCAATATGCCACTGAAGGAAGCTGTTGTTGTTAATATGCCACTGATGGAAGCTGTTGTCAATTTGCCACTGATGGAAGCTGTGGTTGTCAATATGCCACTGATGGAAGCAGTTGTTTTCAATATGCCACTGATGGAAGCTGTTGTCAATATGCCACTGATGGAAGCTGTGGATGTCAATATGCCACTGATGGAAGCAGTTGTTTTCAATATGCCACTGATGGATGCTGTTGTCAATATGCCACTGATGGAAGCTGTTGTTGTTAATATGCCACTGATGGAAGCTGTTGTCAATTTGCCACTGATGGAAGCTGTTGTCAATATGCCACTGATGTAAGCTGTTGTCATTATGCCACTGATGGAAGCTGCTTTCAATATGCCACTGATGGAAGCTGTTGATGTCAATATGCCACTGATGGAAGCTGTTGTTGTCAATATGCCACTGATGGAAGCTGTTGTTGCCAATATGCCACTGATGGAAGCTGTTGTCATTATGCCACTGTTGGAAGCTGCTGGCAATATGCCACTGATGGAAGCTGTTGTCATTGTGCCATTGACGGAAGCTGTTGTCAATGTGCCACTGGTGGAAGCTGTTGTCAATATGCCACTGATGGAAACTGTTGTTGTCAATATGCCACTGATGAAATCTGTTCTTGTCAATATGCTATTGATGTAAGCTTTTGTCAATAGGCCACTGATGGAAGCTGTTGTTGTTAATATGCCACTGATGGAAGCTGTTGTCAATATGCCACTGATGGAAGCTGTTGTCAATATGCCACTGATGGAAGCTGTTTTTGTCAATATGCCACTGATGGAGGTTTTTCTTGTCAATATGCCACTGATGGAAGCTGTTGTCATTATGCCACTGATGGAAGCTGCTGTTGCCATTATGCCACTGATGGAAGCTGTTGTTGTCAATATGCCATTGACGGATGCTGTTGTCAACATGCCACTGATGGAAGCCGTTGTTGTCAATATGCCACTGATGGAAATTATTCTTGTCAATATGCCACTGATGGAAGCTGCCGTTGCCATTATGCCACTGATGGAAGCTGTTGTCAATATGCCACTGATGGAACCTGTTGTTGTCAATATACCACAGATGGAAGCTGTTGTCAATATGCCACCGATGGAAGCTGTTGTTGTCAATATGCCTCTGATGGAAGTTGTTCTTGCCATTATGCCACTGATGGCAGCTGTTGTATTTATGCCACTGATGGAAACTGCTGTTACCATTATGCCTCTAATGGAAGTTGTTGTCAATATGCCACTGATGGAAGCTGTTGTCAATTTGCCACTGATGGAAGCTGTGGTTGTCAATATGCCACTGATGGAAGCAGTTGTTTTCAATATGCCACTGATGGAAGCTGTTGTCAATATGCCACTGATGGAAGCTGTGGATGTCAATATGCCACTGATGGAAGCAGTTGTTTTCAATATGCCACTGATGGATGCTGTTGTCAATATGCCACTGATGGAAGCTGTTTTCAATATGCCACTGATGGAAGCAGTTCTTGTCAATATGCCACTGATGGAAGCTGTTGTCAATATGCCACTGATGAAAGTTGTAGTCAATATGCCACTGATGGAAGTTGTTGTTGTCATTATGCCACTGACGGAAACTGTTGTCAATATGCCACTGATGGAAGCTGTTGTTGTCAATGTGCCACTGGTGGAAGCTGTTGTCTTTATGCCACTGATGGAAGCTGCTGTTACCATTATGCTACTGATGGAAGCTTTTGACAATATGCCACTGATGGAAGCTGTTGTTGTTAATATGCCACTGATGGAAGCTGTTGTCAATTTGCCACTGATGGAAGCTGTGGTTGTCAATATGCCACTGATGGAAGCAGTTGTTTTCAATATACTAATGATGGATGCTGTTGTCAATATGCCACTGATGGAAGCTGTTGTCAATATGCCACTGATGGAAGCTGTTGTTGTCAATATGCCACTGATGGAAACTGTTCTTGTTATTATGCCATTGATGGAAGCTGTTGTCAATATGGCACTGATGGAAGCTGTTGTCATTGTGCCATTGACGGAAGCTGTTGTCAATGTGCCACTGATGGAAGCTGTTGTCAACATGCCATTGATGTAAGCTGTTGTTGTCAATATGCCACTGATGGGAGCTGTTGTCATTATGCCACTGATGGAAGCTGTTGTCAATGTGCCACTGATGGAAGCTGTTGTCAATATGCCACTGATGGAAGCTGTTGTTGTCAATATGCCACTGATGGAAGTTGTTTTTGTCATTATGCCTCTGACGGAAACTGTAGTCAATATGCCACTGATGCAAGCTGTTTTTGTCAATGTGCCACTGGTGGAAGCTGTTGTCAATATGCCACTGATGGAAGCTGTTGTCATTATGCCGCTGATGGAAGCTGCTTTCAATATGCCACTGATGGAAGCTGATGTTGTCAATATGCCACTGATGGAAGCTGTTGCTGTCAATATGCCACTGATGGAAGTTGTTGTGGTCAATATGCCACTGATGGAAGCTGTTGTTGTCAATATGCCACTGATGGAAGCTGTTGTCATTATGCCACTGATGGAAGCTGCTGTCAATATGCCACTGATAGAAGCTGTTGTCATTGTGCCATTGACGGAAGCTGTTGTCAATGTGCCACTGATGGAAGCTGTTGTCAATATGCCACTGATGGAAGCTGCTGTTACCATTATGCCAGTGATGGAAGCTGTTGTCAATATGCCACTGATGGAAGCTGTTCTTGTTAATATGCCACTGATGGAAGCTGTTGTCAATTTCCCACTGATGGAAGCTGTGGTTGTCAATATGCCACTGATGGAAGCAGTTGTTTTCAATATGCCACTGATGGAAGCTGTTGTCAATATATCACTGATGGAAGCTGTGGTTGTCAATATGCCACTGATGGAAGCAGTTGTTTTCAATATGCCACTGATGGATGCTGCTGTCAATATGCCTCTGATGGAAGCTGTAGTTCTCAATATGCCACTGATGAAAGCTGTTGTTGTCATTATGCCATTGATGGAAGCTGCTGTCAATCTGCCACTGATGGAAGCTGTTGTCATTGTGCCATTGACGGAAGCTGTTGTCAATGTGCCACTGATGGAAGCTGTTGTCAATATGCCACTGATGGAAGCTGTTGTTGTCAATATGCCACTGATGGAAGCTGTTCTTGTCAATATGCCACTGATTGAAGCTGTTGTCAATATGCCACTGATGGAAGCTGTTTTTGTCAATATGCCACTGATGGAGGTTTTTCTTGTCAATATGCCACTGATGGAAGCTGTTGTCATTATGCCACTGATGGAAGCTGCTGTTGCCATTATGCCACTGATGGAAGCTGTTGTTGTCAATATGCCATTGACGGAAGCTGTTGTCAACATGCCACTGATGGAAGCCGTTGTTGTCAATATGCCACTGATGGAAATTATTCTTGTCAATATGCCTCTGATGGAAGTTGTTCTTGTCATTATGCCACTGATGGCAGCTGTTGTATTTATGCCACTGATGGAAGCTGCTGTTACCATTATGCCACTAATGGAAGCTGTTGTCAATATGCCACTGATGGAAGCTGTTGTTGTTAATATGCCACTGATGGAAGCTGTTGTCAATTTGCCACTGATGGAAGCTGTGGTTGTCAATATGCCACTGATGGAAGCAGTTGTTTTCAATATGCCACTGATGGAAGCTGTTGTCAATATGCCACTGATGGAAGCTGTGGATGTCAATATGCCACTGATGGAAGCAGTTGTTTTCAATATGCCACTGATGGATGCTGTTGTCAATATGCCACTGATGGAAGCTGTTGTTGTTAATATGCCACTGATGGAAGCTGTTGTCAATTTGCCACTGATGGAAGCTGTTGTCAATATTCCACTGATGTAAGCTGTTGTCATTATGCCACTGATGGAAGCTGCTTTCAATATGCCACTGATGGAAGCTGTTGATGTCAATATGCCACTGATGGAAGCTGTTGTTGTCAATATGCCACTGATGGAAGCTGTTGTTGCCAATATGCCACTGATGGAAGCTGTTGTCATTATGCCACTGTTGGAAGCTGCTGGCAATATGCCACTGATGGAAGCTGTTGTCATTGTGCCATTGACGGAAGCTGTTGTCAATGTGCCACTGGTGGAAGCTGTTGTCAATATGCCACTGATGGAAGCTGTTGTTGTCAATATGCCACTGATGAAATCTGTTCTTGTCAATATGCTATTGATGTAAGCTTTTCTCAATAGGCCACTGATGGAAGCTGTTGTTGTTAATATGCCACTGATGGAAGCTGTTGTCAATATGCCACTGATGGAAGCTGTTGTCAATATGCCACTGATGGAAGCTGTTTTTGTCAATATGCCACTGATGGAGGTTTTTCTTGTCAATATGCCACTGATGGAAGCTGTTATCATTATGCCACTGATGGAAGCTGCTGTTGCCATTATGCCACTGATGGAAGCTGTTGTTGTCAATATGCCATTGACGGAAGCTGTTGTCAACATGCCACTGATGGAAGCCGTTGTTGTCAATATGCCACTGATGGAAATTATTCTTGTCAATATGCCACTGATGGAAGCTGCCGTTGCCATTATGCCACTGATGGAAGCTGTTGTCAATATGCCACTGATGGAACCTGTTGTTGTCAATATACCACAGATGGAAGCTGTTGTCAATATGCCACCGATGGAAGCTGTTGTTGTCAATATGCCTCTGATGGAAGTTGTTCTTGCCATTATGCCACTGATGGCAGCTGTTGTATTTATGCCACTGATGGAAACTGCTGTTACCATTATGCCTCTAATGGAAGTTGTTGTCAATATGCCACTGATGGAAGCTGTTGTCAATTTGCCACTGATGGAAGCTGTGGTTGTCAATATGCCACTGATGGAAGCAGTTGTTTTCAATATGCCACTGATGGAAGCTGTTGTCAATATGCCACTGATGGAAGCTGTGGATGTCAATATGCCACTGATGGAAGCAGTTGTTTTCAATATGCCACTGATGGATGCTGTTGTCAATATGCCACTGATGGAAGCTGTTTTCAATATGCCACTGATGGAAGCAGTTCTTGTCAATATGCCACTGATGGAAGCTGTTGTCAATATGCCACTGATGAAAGTTGTAGTCAATATGCCACTGATGGAAGTTGTTGTTGTCATTATGCCACTGACGGAAACTGTTGTCAATATGCCACTGATGGAAGCTGTTGTTGTCAATGTGCCACTGGTGGAAGCTGTTGTCTTTATGCCACTGATGGAAGCTGCTGTTACCATTATGCTACTGATGGAAGCTTTTGACAATATGCCACTGATGGAAGCTGTTGTTGTTAATATGCCACTGATGGAAGCTGTTGTCAATTTGCCACTGATGGAAGCTGTGGTTGTCAGTATGCCACTGATGGAAGCAGTTGTTTTCAATATGCTAATGATGGATGCTGTTGTCAATATGCCACTGATGGAAGCTGCTGTCAATATGCCACTGATGGAAGCTGTTGTTGTCAATATGCCACTGATGGAAACTGTTCTTGTTATTATGCCATTGATGGAAGCTGTTGTCAATATGGCACTGATGGAAGCTGTTGTCAATATGCCACTGATGGAAGAAGTTCTTGTCAATATGCCACTGATGGAAGCTGTTGTCAATATGCCACTGATGGAAGTTGTTGTCAATATGCCACTGATGGAAGTTGTTGTTGTCAATGTGCCACTGATGGAAGCTGTTGTTGTTAATGTCCCACTGATGGAAGCTGTTGTCAATACGCCACTGATGGAAGTTGTTGTTGTCATTATGCCTCTGACGGAAGCTCTAGTCAATATGCCACTGATGGAAGCTGTTGTTGTCAATGTGCCACTGGTGGAAGCTGTTGTCAATATGTCACTGATGGAAGCTGTTGTCATTATGCCACTGATGGAAGCTGTTGTTGTCAATATACCACTGATGGAAGCTGTTGTTGTCAATATGCCACTGATGGAAGCTGTTGTCATTATGCCACTGATGGAAGCTGCTGTCAATATGCCACTGATGGAAGCTGTTGTCATTGTGCCATTGACGGAAGCTGTTGTCAATGTGCCACTGATGGAAACTGTTGTCAATATGCCACTGATGGAAGCTGTTGCTGTCAATATGCCACTGATGAAATCTGTTCTTGTCAATATGCCATTGATGTAAGCTGTAGTCAATATGCCACTGATGGAAGCAGTTGTTGTCATTATGCCACTGATGGAAGCTGTTGTCAATATGCCACTGTGGAAGCTGTTGTCATTATGCCACTGATGGAAACTGTTGTTTTCAATATGCCACTGATGGAAGCTGTTCTTGTCAATATGCCACTGATGGAAGCTGTTTTTGTCAATATGCCACTGATGGAAGTTTTTCCTGTCAATATGCCACTGATGGAAGCTGTTGTCATTATGCCACTGATAGAAGCTGCTGTTCCCATTATGCCACTGATGTAAGCTGTTGTTGTCAATATGCCACTGATGGAAATTATTCTTGTCAATATGCCACTGATGGAAGCTGCCGTTGCCATTATGCCACTGATGGAAGCCGTTGTCAATATGCCACTGATGGAAGCTGTTGTTGTCAATATGCCTCTGATGGAAGTTGTTCTTGTCATTATGCCACTGATGGAAGCTGTTGTCTTTATGCCACTGATGGAAGCTGCTGTTACCATTATGCCACTGATGGAAGCTGTTGTCAATATGCCATTGATGGAAGCTGTTGTTGTTAATATGCCACTGATGGAAGCTGTTGTCAATTTGCCACTGATGGAAGCTGTTGTCAATATGCCACTGATGGAAGCTGTGGTTGTCAATATGCCACTGATGGAAGCAGTTGTTTTCAATATGCCACTGATGGATGCTGTTGTCAATATGCCTCTGATGGAAGCTTTTTTCAATATGCCACTGATGGAGGCAGTTCTTGTCAATATGCCACTGATGGAAGCTGTTTTCAATATGCCACTGATGGAAGAAGTTCTTGTCAATATGCCACTGATGGAAGCTGTTGTCAATATGCCACTGATGAAAGTTGTTGTCAATATCCCACTGATGGAAGTTGTTGTTGTCATTATGCCTCTGACGGAAACTGTTGTCAATATGCCACTGATGGAAACTGTTGTTGTCAATGTGCCACTGGTGGAAGCTGTTGTCTTTATGCCACTGATGGAAGCTGCTGTTACCATTATGCTACTGATGGAAGCTTTTGTCAATATGCCACTGATGGAAGCTGTTGTTGTTAATATGCCACTGATGGAAGCTGTTGTCAATTTGCCACTGATGGAAGCTGTGGTTGTCAATATGCCACTGATGGAAGCAGTTGTTTTCAATATGCTAATGATGGATGCTGTTGTCAATATGCCACTGATGGAAGCTGTTGTCAATATGCCACTGATGGAAGCTGTTGTTGTCAATATGCCACTGATGGAAGCTGTTCTTGTTATTATGCCATTGATGGAAGCTGTTGTCAATATGCCACTGATGGAAGCTGTTGTCAATATGCCACTGATGGAAGCAGTTCTTGTCAATATGCCACTGATGGAAGCTGTTGTCAATATGCCACTGATGGAAGTTGTTGTCAATATGCCACTGATGGAAGTTGTTGTTGTCAATGTGCCACTGATGGAAGCTGTTGTTGTTAATGTCCCACTGATGGAAGCTGTTGTCAATACGCCACTGATGGAAGTTGTTGTTGTCATTATGCCTCTGACGAAAGCTCTAGTCAATATGCCACTGATGGAAGCTGTTGTTGCTAATGTGCCACTGGTGGAAGCTGTTGTCAATATGTCACTGATGGAAGCTGATGTCATTATGCCACTGATGGAAGCTGCTTTCAATATGCCACTGATGGAAGCTGTTGTTGTCAATATGCCACTGATGGAAGCTGTTGTTGTCAATATGCCACTGATGGAAGCTGTTGTCATTATGCCACTGATGGAAGCTGCTGTCAATATGCCACTGATGGAAGCTGTTGTCATTGTGCCATTGACGGAAGCTGTTGTCAATGTGCCACTGATGGAAACTGTTGTCAATATGCCACTGATGGAAGCTGTTGTTGTCAATATGCCACTGATGAAATCTGTTCTTGTCAATATGCCATTGATGTAAGCTGTAGTCAATATGCCACTGATGGAAGCTGTTGTTGTCATTATGCCACTGATGGAAGCTGTTGTCAATATGCCACTGATGGAAGCTGTTATCATTATGCCACTGATGGAAACTGTTGTTTTCAATATGCCACTGATGGAAATTATTCTTGTCAATATGCCACTGATGGAAGCTGCCGTTGTCATTATGCCACTGATGGAAGCTGTTGTCAATGTGCCACTGATGGAAGCTGTTGTTGTCAATATGCCTCTGATGGAAGTTGTTCTAGTCATTATGCCACTGATGGAAGCTGTTGTCTTTATGCCACTGATGGAAGCTGCTGTTACCATTATGCCACTGATGGAAGCTGTTGTCAATATGCCATTGATGGAAGCTGTTGTTGTTAATATGCCACTGATGGAAGCTGTTGTCAATTTGCCACTGATGGAAGCTGTTGTCAATATGCCACTGATGGAAGCTGTGGTTGTCAATATGCCACTGATGGAAGCAGTTGTTTTTAATATGCCACTGATGGATGCTGTTGTCAATATGCCTCTGATGGAAGCTTTTTTCAATATGCCACTGATGGAGGCAGTTCTTGTCAATATGCCACTGATGGAAGCTGTTTTCAATATGCCACTGATGGAAGCAGTTCTTGTCAATATGCCACTGATGGAAGCTGTTGTCAATATGCCACTGATGAAAGTTGTTGTCAATATGCCACTGATGGAAGTTGTTGTTGTCATTATGCCTCTGACGGAAACTGTTGTCAATATGCCACTGATGGAAGCTGTTGTTGTCAATGTGCCGCTGGTGGAAGCTGTTGTCTTTATGCCACTGATGGAAGCTGCTGTTACCTTTATGCTACTGATGGAAGCTTTTGTCAATATGCCACTGATGGAAGCTGTTGTTGTTAATATGCCACTGATGGAAGCTGTTGTCAATTTGCCACTGATGGAAGCTGTGGTTGTCAATATGCCACTGATGGAAGCAGTTGTTTTCAATATGCTAATGATGGATGCTGTTGTCAATATGCCACTGATGGAAGCTGTTGTCAATATGCCACTGATGGAAGCTGTTGTTGTCAATATGCCACTGATGGAAGCTGTTCTTGTTATTATGCCATTGATGGAAGCTGTTGTCAATATGCCACTGATGGAAGCTGTTGTCAATATGTCACTGATGGAAGCTGTTGTCATTATGCCACTGATGGAAGCTGCTTTCAATATGCCACTGATGGAAGCTGTTGTTGTCATTATGCCACTGATGGAAGCTGCTGTCAACATGCCACTGATGGAAGCTGTTGTCATTGTGCCATTGACGGAAGCTGTTGTCAATGTGCCACTGATGGAAACTGTTGTCAATATGCCACTGATGAAATATGTTCTTGTCAATATGCCATTGATGTAAGCTGTAGTCAATATGCCACTGATGGAAGCTGTTGTTGTCATTATGCCACTGATGGAAGCTGTTGTCAATATGCCACTGATGGAAGCTGTTATCATTATGCCACTGATGGAAACTGTTGTTTTCAATATGCCACTGATGGAAATTATTCTTGTCAATATGCCACTGATGGAAGCTGCCGTTGTCATTATGCCACTGATGGAAGCTGTTGTCAATGTGCCACTGATGGAAGCTGTTGTTGTCAATATGCCTCTGATGGAAGTTGTTCTTGTCATTATGCCACTGATGGAAGCTGTTGTCTTTATGCCACTGATGGAAGCTGCTGTTACCATTATGCCACTGACGGAAGCTGTTGTCAATATGTCATTGATGGAAGCTGTTGTTGTTAATATGCCACTGATGGAAGCTGTTGTCAATTTGCCACTAATGGAAGCTGTTGTCAATATGCCACTGATGCAAGCTGTGGTTGTCAATATGCCACCGATGGAAGCAGTTGTTTTTAATATGCCACTGATGGATGCTGTTGTCAATATGCCTCTGATGGAAGCTTTTTTCAATATGCCACTGATGGAGGCAGTTCTTGTCAATATGCCACTGATGGAAGCTGTTGTCCATATGCCACTTATGAAAGTTGTTGTCAATATGCCACTGATGGAAGTTGTTGTTGTCATTATGCCTCTGACGGAAACTGTTGTCAATATGCCACTGATGGAAGCTGTTGTTGTCAATGTGCCACTGGTGGAAGCTGTTGTCTTTATGCCACTGATGGAAGCTGCTGTTACCATTATGCTACTGATGGAAGCTTTTGTCAATATGCCACTGATGGAAGCTGTTGTTGTTAATATGCCACTGATGGAAGCTGTTGTCAATTTGCCACTGATGGAAGCTGTGGTTGTCAATATGCCACTGATGGAAGCAGTTGTTTTCAATATGCTAATGATGGATGCTGTTGTCAATATGCCACTGATGGAAGCTGTTGTCAATATGCCACTGATGGAAGCTGTTGTTGTCAATATGCCACTGATGGAAGCTGTTCTTGTTATTATGCCATTGATGGAAGCTGTTGTCAATATGCCACTGATGGAAGCTGTTGTCAATATGCCACTGATGGAAGCAGTTCTTGTCAATATGCCACTGATGGAAGCTGTTGTCAATATGCCTCTGACGGAAGATCTAGTCAATATGCCACTGATGGAAGCTGTTGTTGTCAATATGCCATTGATGAAATCTGTTCTTGTCAATATGCCATTGATGTAAGCTGTTGTCAATATGCCACTGATGGAAGCTGTTGTTTGTCATTATGCCACTGATGGAAGCTGTTGTCAATATGCCACTGATGGAAGCTGTTGTCAATATGCCACTGATGGAAACTGTTGTTTTCAATATGCCACTGATGGAAGCTGTTCTTGTCAATATGCCACTCATGGAAGCTATTTTTGTCAATATGCCACTGATGGAAGTTTTTCTTGTCAATATGCCACTGATGGAAGCTGTTGACATTATGCCACTGATGGAAGCTGCTGTTGCTATTATGCCACTGATCGAAGCTGTTGTTGTCAATATGCCATTGACAGAAGCTGTTGTCAATATGCCACTGATGGAAGCTGCCGTAGTCATTGTGCCACTGATGGAAGCTCTTGTTGTCAATATGCCTCTGATGGAAGTTGTTCTTGTCGTTATGCCACTGATGGAAGCTGTTGTCTTTATGCCACTGATGGAAGCTGCTGTTACCATTATGCCACTGATGGAAGCTGTTGTCAATATGCCACTGATGGAAGCTGTTGTTGTTAAAATGCCACTGATGGAAGCTGTTGTCAATTTGCCACTGATGGAAGCTGTGGTTGTCAATATGCCACTGATGGAAGCAGTTGTTTTCAATATGCCACTGATGGAAGCTGTTGCAATATGCCACTGATGGAAGCTGTTTTTGTCAATATGCCACTGATGGAAGTTTTTCTTGTCAATATGCCACTGATGGAAGCTGTTGTCATTATGCCACTGATGGAAGCTGCTGTTGCCATTATGCCACTGATGGAAGCTGTTGTTGTCAATATGCCACTGATGGAAATTATTCTTGTCAATATGCCACTGATGGAAGCTGCCGTTGCCATTATGCCACTGGTGGAAGCTGTTGTCAATATGCCACTGATGGAAGCTGTTGTTATCAATGTGCCTCTGATGGAAGTTGTTCTTGTCATTATGCCACTGATGGAAGCTGTTGTCTTTATGCCACTGATGGAAGCTGCTGTTACCATTATGCCACTGATGGAAGCTGTTGTCAATATGCCATTGATGGAAGCTGTTGTTGTTAATATGCCACTGATGGAAGCTGTTGTCAATTTGCCACTGACGGAAGCTGTTGTCAATATGCCACTGATGGAAGCTGTGGTTGTCAATATGCCACTGATGGAAGCAGTTGTTTTCAATATGCCACTGATGGATGCTGTTGTCAATATGCCACTGATGGAAGCTTTTTTCAATATGCCACTGATGGAGGCAGTTCTTGTCAATATGCCACTGATGGAAGCTGTTTTCAATATGCCACTGATGGAAGCAGTTCTTGTCAGTATGCCACTGATGGAAGCTGTTGTCAATATGCCACTGATGAAAGTTGTTGTCAATATGCCACTGATGGAAGTTGTTGTTGTCATTATGCCACTGACGGAAACTGTTGTCAATATGCCACTGATGGAAGCTGTTGTTGTCAATGTGCCACTGGTGGAAGCTGTTGTCTTTATGCCACTGATGGAAGCTGCTGTTACCATTATGCTACTGATGGAAGCTTTTGTCAATATGCCACTGATGGAAGCTGTTGTTGTTAATATGCCACTGATGGAAGCTGTTGTCAATTTGCCACTGATGGAAGCTGTGTTTGTCAATATTCCACTGATGGAAGCAGTTGTTTTCAATATGCTAATGATGGATGCTGTTGTCAATATGCCACTGATGGAAGCTGTTGTCAATATGCCACTGATGGAAGCTGTTGTTGTCAATATGCCACTGATGGAAGCTGTTCTTGTTATTATGCCATTGATGGAAGCTGTTGTCAATACGCCACTGATGGAAGTTGTTGTTGTCATTATGCCTCTGACGGAAGCTCTAGTCAATATGCCACTGGTGGAAGCTGTTGTCAATATGCCACTGATGGAAGCTGTTGTCATTATGCCACTGATGGAAGCTGCTTTCAATATGCCACTGATGGAAGCTGTTGCTGTCAATATGCCACTGATAGAAGCTGTTGTTGTCAATATGCCACTGATGGAAGCTGTTGTCATTATGCCACTGATGGAAGCTGCTGTCAATATGCCACTGATGGAAGCTGTTGTCATTGTGCCATTGATGGAAGCTGTTGTCAATGTGCCACTGATGGAAACTGTTGTCAATATGCCACTGATGGAAGCTTTTTTCAATATGCCACTGATGGAGGCAGTTCTTGTCAATATGCCACTGATGGAAGCTGTTTTCAATATGCCACTGATGGAAGCAGTTCTTGTCAGTATGCCACTGATGGAAGCTGTTGTCAATATGCCACTGATGAAAGTTGTTCTCAATATGCCACTGATGGAAGTTGTTGTTGTCATTATGCCACTGACGGAAACTGTTGTCAATATGCCACTGATGGAAGCTGTTGTTGTCAATGTGCCACTGGTGGAAGCTGTTGTCTTTATGCCACTGATGGAAACTGCTGTTACCATTATGCTACTGATGGAAGCTTTTGTCAATATGCCACTGATGGAAGCTGTTGTTGTTAATATGCCACTGATGGAAGCTGTTCTCAATTTGCCACTGATGGAAGCTGTGTTTGTCAATATGCCACTGATGGAAGCAGTTGTTTTCAATATGCTAATGATGGATGCTGTTGTCAATATGCCACTGATAGAAGCTGCTGTCAATATGCCACTGATGGAAGCTGTTGTTGTCAATATGCCACTGATGGAAACTGTTCTTGTTATTATGCCATTGATGGAAGCTGTTGTCAATACGCCACTGATGGAAGTTGTTGTTGTCATTATGCCTCTGACGGAAGCTCTGGTCAATATGCCACTGATGGAAGCTGTTGTTGTCAATGTGCCACTGGTGGAAGCTGTTGTCAATATGCCACTGATGGAAGCTGTTGTTTGTCATTAAGCCAATGATGGAAGCTGTTGTCAATATGCCACTGATGGAAGCTGTTGTCAATATGCCACTGATGGAAACTGTTGTTTTCAATATGCCACTGATGGAAGCTGTTCTTGTCAATATGCCACTGATGGAAGCTATTTTTGTCAATATGCCTCTGATGGAAGTTTTTCTTGTCAATATGCCACTGATGGAAGCTGTTGACATTATGCCACTGATGGAAGCTGCTGTTGCTATTATGCCACTGATCGAAGCTGTTGTTGTCAATATGCCATTGACGGAAGCTGTTGTCAATATGCCACTGATGGAAGCTGTTGTCAATATGCCACTGATGGAAGCTGCCGTAGTCATTGTGCCACTGATGGAAGCTCTTGTTGTCAATATGCCTCTGATGGAAGTTGTTCTTGTCATTATGCCACTGATGGAAGCTGTTGTCAATATGCCACTGATGGAAGCTGTTGTTGTTAAAATGCCACTGATGGAAGCTGTTGTCTATTTGCCACTGATGGAAGCTGTGGTTGTCAATATGCCACTGATGGAAGCAGTTGTTTTCAATATGCCACTGATGGAAGCTGTTGCAATATGCCACTGATGGAAGCTGTTTTTGTCAATATGCCACTGATGGAAGTTTTTCTTGTCAATATGCCACTGATGGAAGCTGTTGTCATTATGCCACTGATGGAAGCTGCTGTTGCCATTATGCCACTGATGGAAGCTGTTGTTGTCAATATGCCATTGACGGAAGCTGTTGTCAATATGCCACTGATGGAAGCTGTTGTTGTCAATATGCCACTGATGGAAATTATTCTTGTCAATATGCCACTGATGGAAGCTGCCGTTGCCATTATGCCACTGGTGGAAGCTGTTGTCAATATGCCACTGATGGAAGCTGCTGTTGTCAATATGCCTCTGATGGAAGTTGTTCTTGTCATTGTGCCACTGATGGAAGCTGTTGTCTTTATGCCACTGATGGAAGCTGCTGTTACCATTATGCCACTGATGGAAGCTGTTGTCAATATGCCATTGATGGAAGCTGTTGTTGTTAATATGCCACTGATGGAAGCTGTTGTCAATTTGCCACTGACGGAAGCTGTTGTCAATATGCCACTGATGGAAGCTGTGGTTGTCAATATGCCACTGATGGAAGCAGTTGTTTTCAATATGCCACTGATGGATGCTGTTGTCAATATGCCACTGATGGAAGCTTTTTTCAATATGCCACTGATGGAGGCAGTTCTTGTCAATATGCCACTGATGGAAGCTGTTTTCAATATGCCACTGATGGAAGCAGTTCTTGTCAGTATGCCACTGATGGAAGCTGTTGTCAATATGCCACTGATGAAAGTTGTTGTCAATATGCCACTGATGGAAGTTGTTGTTGTCATTATGCCACTGACGGAAACTGTTGTCAATATGCCACTGATGGAAGCTGTTGTTGTCAATGTGCCACTGGTGGAAGCTGTTGTCTTTATGCCACTGATGGAAGCTGCTGTTACCATTATGCTACTGATGGAAGCTTTTGTCAATATGCCACTGATGGAAGCTGTTGTTGTTAATATGCCACTGATGGAAGCTGTTGTCAATTTGCCACTGATGGAAGCTGTGTTTGTCAATATGCCACTGATGGAAGCAGTTGTTTTCAATATGCTAATGATGGATGCTGTTGTCAATATGCCATTGATGGAAGCTGTTGTCAACACGCCACTGATGGAAGTTGTTGTTGTCATTATGCCTCTGACGGAAGCTCTAGTCAATATGCCACTGGTGGAAGCTGTTGTCAATATGCCACTGATGGAAGCTGTTGTCATTATGCCACTGATGGAAGCTGCTTTCAATATGCCACTGATGGAAGCTGTTGCTGTCAATATGCCACTGATAGAAGCTGTTGTTGTCAATATGCCACTGATGGAAGCTGTTGTCATTATGCCACTGATGGAAGCTGCTGTCAATATGCCACTGATGGAAGCTGTTGTCATTGTGCCATTGATGGAAGCTGTTGTCAATGTGCCACTGATGGAAACTGTTGTCAATATGCCACTGATGGAAGCTTTTTTCAATATGCCACTGATGGAGGCAGTTCTTGTCAATATGCCACTGATGGAAGCTGTTTTCAATATGCCACTGATGGAAGCAGTTCTTGTCAGTATGCCACTGATGGAAGCTGTTGTCAATATGCCACTGATGAAAGTTGTTCTCAATATGCCACTGATGGAAGTTGTTGTTGTCATTATGCCAATGACGGAAACTGTTGTCAATATGCCACTGATGGAAGCTGTTGTTGTCAATGTGCCACTGGTGGAAGCTGTTGTCTTTATGCCACTGATGGAAACTGCTGTTACCATTATGCTACTGATGGAAGCTTTTGTCAATATGCCACTGATGGAAGCTGTTGTTGTTAATATGCCACTGATGGAAGCTGTTGTTGTCATTATGCCTCTGACGGAAGCTCTGGTCAATATGCCACTGATGGAAGCTGTTGTTGTCAATGTGCCACTGGTGGAAGCTGTTGTCAATATGCCACTGATGGAAGCTGTTGTCATTATGCCACTGATGGAAGCTGCTTTCAATATGCCACTGATGGAAGCTGTTGCTGTCAATATGCCACTGATAGAAGCTGTTGTTGTCAATATGCCACTGATGGAAGCTGTTGTCATTATGCCACTGATGGAAGCTGCTGTCAATATGCCACTGATGGAAGCTGTTGTCATTGTGCCATTGATGGAAGCTGTTGTCAATGTGCCACTGATGGAAACTGTTGTCAATATGCCACTGATGGAAGCTGTTGTTGTCAATATGCCACTGATGAAATCTGTTCTTGTCAATATGCCATTGATGTAAGCTGTTGTCAATATGCCACTGATGGAAGCTGTTGTTTGTCATTATGCCACTGATGGATGCTGTTGTCAATATGCCACTGATGGAAGCTGTTGTCAATATGCCACTGATGGAAACTGTTGTTTTCAATATGCCACTGATGGAAGCTGTTCTTGTCATTATGCCACTGATGGAAGCTGTTTTTGTCAATATGCCACTGATGGAAGTTTTTCTTGTCAATATGCCACTGATGGAAGCTGTTGTCATTATGCCACTGATGGAAGCTGCTGTTGCCATTATGCCACTGATCGAAGCTATTGTTGTCAATATGCCATTGACGGAAGCTGTTGTCAATATGCCACTGATGGAAGCTGTTGTCAATATGCCACTGATGGAAGCTGCTGTAGTCATTGTGCCACTGATGGAAGCTGTTGTTGTCAATATGCCTCTGATGGAAGTTGTTCTTGTCATTATGCCACTGATGGAAGCTGTTGTCTTTATGCCACTGATGGAAGCTGCTGTTACCATTATGCCACTGATGGAAGCTGTTGTCAATATGCCACTGATGGAAGCTGTTGTTGTTAAAATGCCACTGATGGAAGCTGTTGTCAATTTGCCACTGATGGAAGCTGTGGTTGTCAATATGCCACTGATGGAAGCTGTTGCAATATGCCACTGATGGAAGCTCTGGTTGTCAATATGCCACTGATGGAGGCAATTCTTGTCAATATGCCACTGATGGAAGCTGTTGTCAATATGCCACTGATGGAAGCTGTTGTCAATATGCCACTGATGAAAATTGTTGTCAATATGCCACTGATGGAATCTGTTGATGTCAATATGCCACTGATGGAAGCTGTTGTTATCAATATGCCACTGATGGAAGCTGTTGTTGCCAATATGGCACTGATGCAAGCTGTTGTCATTATGCCACTGTTGGAAGCTGCTGGCAGTATGCCACTGATGGAAGCTGTTGTCATTGTGCCATTGACGGAAGCTGTTGTCAATGTGCCACTGATAGAAGCTGTTGTCAATATGCCACTGATGGAAGCTGTTGTTGTCAATATGCCACTGATGAAATCTGTTCTTGTCAATATGCCATTGATGTAAGCTGTTGTAAATATGCCACTGATGGAAGCTGTTGTTGTCAATATGCCACTGATGGAATCTGTTGTCAATATACCACTGATGGAAGCTGTTGTGAATATGCCTCTGATGGAAGCTGTTGCAATATGCCACTGATGGAAGCTGTGGTTGTCAATATGCCACTGATGGAAGCAGTTGTTTTCAATATGCCACTGATGGATGCTGTTGTCAATATGCCACTGATGGAAGCAGTTGTTTTCAATATGCTAATGATGGATGCTGTTGTCAATATGCCACTGATGGAAGCTGTTGTCAATATGCCACTGATGGAAGCTGTTGTTGTCAATATGCCACTGATGGAAGCTGTTCTTGTTATTATGCCATTGATGGAAGCTGTTGTCAATACGCCACTGATGGAAGTTGTTGTTGTCATTATGCCTCTGATGGAAGCTCTAGTCAATATGCCACTGGTGGAAGCTGTTGTCAATATGCCACTGATGGAAGCTGTTGTCATTATGCCACTGATGGAAGCTGCTTTCAATATGCCACTGATGGAAGCTGTTGCTGTAAATATGCCACTGATAGAAGCTGTTGTTGTCAATATGCCACTGATGGAAGCTGTTGTCATTATGCCACTGATGGAAGCTGCTGTCAATATGCCACTGATGGAAGCTGTTGTCATTGTGCCATTGATGGAAGCTGTTGTCAATGTGCCACTGATGGAAACTGTTGTCAATATGCCACTGATGGAAGCTTTTTTCAATATGCCACTGATGGAGGCAGTTCTTGTCAATATGCCACTGATGGAAGCTGTTTTCAATATGCCACTGATGAAAGTTGTTCTCAATATGCCACTGATGGAAGTTGTTGTTGTCATTATGCCACTGACGGAAACTGTTGTCAATATGCCACTGATGGAAGCTGTTGTTGTCAATGTGCCACTGGTGGAAGCTGTTGTCTTTATGCCACTGATGGAAACTGCTGTTACCATTATGCTACTGATGGAAGCTTTTGTCAATATGCCACTGATGGAAGCTGTTGTTGTTAATATGCCACTGATTGAAGCTGTTCTCAATTTGCCACTGATGGAAGCTGTGTTTGTCAATATGCCACTGATGGAAGCAGTTGTTTTCAATATGCTAATGATGGATGCTGTTGTCAATATGCCACTGATAGAAGCTGTTGTCAATATGCCACTGATGGAAGCTGTTGTTGTCAATATGCCACTGATGGAAACTGTTCTTGTTATTATGCCATTGATGGAAGCTGTTGTCAATACGCCACTGATGGAAGTTGTTGTTGTCATTATGCCTCTGACGGAAGCTCTAGTCAATATGCCACTGATGGAAGCTGTTGTTGTCAATGTGCCACTGGTGGAAGCTGTTGTCAATATGCCACTGATGGAAGCTGTTGTCATTATGCCACTGATGGAAGCTGCTTTCAATATGCCACTGATGGAAGCTGTTGCTGTCAATATGCCACTGATAGAAGCTGTTGTTGTCAATATGCCACTGATGGAAGCTGTTGTCATTATGCCACTGATGGAAGCTGCTGTCAATATGCCACTGATGGAAGCTGTTGTCATTGTGCCATTGATGGAAGCTGTTGTCAATGTGCCACTGATGGAAACTGTTGTCAATATGCCACTGATGGAAGCTGTTGTTGTCAATATGCCACTGATGAAATCTGTTCTTGTCAATATGCCATTGATGTAAGCTGTTGTCAATATGCCACTGATGGAAGCTGTTGTTTGTCATTATGCCACTGATGGATGCTGTTGTCAATATGCCACTGATGGAAGCTGTTGTCAATATGCCACTGATGGAAACTGTTGTTTTCAATATGCCACTGATGGAAGCTGTTCTTGTCAATATGCCACTGATGGAAGCTGTTTTTGTCAATATGCCACTGATGGAAGTTTTTCTTGTCAATATGCCACTGATGGAAGCTGTTGTCATTATGCCACTGATGGAAGCTGCTGTTGCCATTATGCCACTGATCGAAGCTGTTGTTGTCAATATGCCATTGACGGAAGCTGTTGTCAATATGCCACTGATGGAAGCTGTTGTCAATATGCCACTGATGGAAGCTGCTGTAGTCATTGTGCCACTGATGGAAGCTGTTGTTGTCAATATGCCTCTGATGGAAGTTGTTCTTGTCATTATGCCACTGATGGAAGCTGTTGTCTTTATGCCGCTGATGGAAGCTGCTGTTACCATTATGCCACTGATGGAAGCTGTTGTCAATATGCCACTGATGGAAGCTGTTGTTGTTAAAATGCCACTGATGGAAGCTGTTGTCAATTTGCCACTGATGGAAGCTGTGGTTGTCAATATGCCACTGATGGAAGCAGTTGTTTTCAATATGCCACTGATGGAAGCTGTTGCAATATGCCACTGATGGAAGCTCTGGTTGTCAAAATGCCACTGATGGAGGCAATTCTTGTCAATATGCCACTGATGGAAGCTGTTGTCAATATGCCACTGATGAAAATTGTTGTCAATATGCCACTGATGGAATCTGTTGATGTCAATATGCCACTGATGGAAGCTGTTGTTATCAATATGCCACTGATGGAAGCTGTTGTTGCCAATATGGCACTGATGCAAGCTGTTGTCATTATGCCACTGTTGGAAGCTGCTGGCAGTATGCCACTGATGGAAGCTGTTGTCATTGTGCCATTGACGGAAGCTGTTGTCAATGTGCCACTGATAGAAGCTGTTGTCAATATGCCACTGATGGAAGCTGTTGTTGTCAATATGCCACTGATGAAATCTGTTCTTGTCAATATGCCATTGATGTAAGCTGTTGTCAATATGCCACTGATGGAAGCTGTTGTTGTCAATATGCCACTGATGGAATCTGTTGTCAATATGCCACTGATGGAAGCTGTTGTGAATATGCCTCTGATGGAAGCTGTTGCAATATGCCACTGATGGAAGCTGTGGTTGTCAATATGCCACTGATGGAAGCAGTTGTTTTCAATATGCCACTGATGGATGCTGTTGTCAATATGCCACTGATGGAAGCTGTTTTTGTCAATATGCCACTGATGGAAGTTTTTCTTGTCAATATGCCACTGATGGAAGCTGTTGTCATTATGCCACTGATGGAAGCTGCTGTTGCCATTATGCCACTGATGGAAGTTGTTGTTGTCATTATGCCACTGACGGAAACTGTTGTCAATATGCCACTGATGGAAGCTGTTGTTGTCAATGTGCCACTGGTGGAAGCTGTTGTCTTTATGCCACTGATGGAAACTGCTGTTACCATTATGCTACTGATGGAAGCTTTTGTCAATATGCCACTGATGGAAGCTGTTGTTGTTAATATGCCACTGATGGAAGCTGTTCTCAATTTGCCACTGATGGAAGCTGTGTTTGTCAATATGCCACGGATGGAAGCAGTTGTTTTCAATATGCTAATGATGGATGCTGTTGTCAATATGCCACTGATAGAAGCTGTTGTCAATATGCCACTGATGGAAGCTGTTGTTGTCAATATGCCACTGATGGAAACTGTTCTTGTTATTATGCCATTGATGGAAGCTGTTGTCAATACGCCACTGATGGAAGTTGTTGTTGTCATTATGCCTCTGACGGAAGCTCTAGTCAATATGCCACTGATGGAAGCTGTTGTTGTCAATGTGCCACTGGTGGAAGCTGTTGTCAATATGCCACTGATGGAAGCTGTTGTCATTATGCCACTGATGGAAGCTGCTTTCAATATGCCACTGATGGAAGCTGTTGCTGTCAATATGCCACTGATAGAAGCTGTTGTTGTCAATATGCCACTGATGGAAGCTGTTGTCATTATGCCACTGATGGAAGCTGCTGTCAATATGCCACTGATGGAAGCTGTTGTCATTGTGCCATTGATGGAAGCTGTTGTCAATGTGCCACTGATGGAAACTGTTGTCAATATGCCACTGATGGAAGCTGTTGTTGTCAATATGCCACTGATGAAATCTGTTCTTGTCAATATGCCATTGATGTAAGCTGTTGTCAATATGCCACTGATGGAAGCTGTTGTTTGTCATTATGCCACTGATGGATGCTGTTGTCAATATGCCACTGATGGAAGCTGTTGTCAATATGCCACTGATGGAAACTGTTGTTTTCAATATGCCACTGATGGAAGCTGTTCTTGTCAATATGCCACTGATGGAAGCTGTTTTTGTCAATATGCCACTGATGGAAGTTTTTCTTGTCAATATGCCACTGATGGAAGCTGTTGTCATTATGCCACTGATGGAAGCTGCTGTTGCCATTATGCCACTGATCGAAGCTGTTGTTGTCAATATGCCATTGACGGAAGCTGTTGTCAATATGCCACTGATGGAAGCTGTTGTCAATATGCCACTGATGGAAGCTGCTGTAGTCATTGTGCCACTGATGGAAGCTGTTGTTGTCAATATGCCTCTGATGGAAGTTGTTCTTGTCATTATGCCACTGATGGAAGCTGTTGTCTTTATGCCACTGATGGAAGCTGCTGTTACCATTATGCCACTGATGGAAGCTGTTGTCAATATGCCACTGATGGAAGCTGTTGTTGTTAAAATGCCACTGATGGAAGCTGTTGTCAATTTGCCACTGATGGAAGCTGTGGTTGTCAATATGCCACTGATGGAAGCAGTTGTTTTCAATATGCCACTGATGGAAGCTGTTGCAATATGCCACTGATGGAAGCTCTGGTTGTCAAAATGCCACTGATGGAGGCAATTCTTGTCAATATGCCACTGATGGAAGCTGTTGTCAATATGCCACTGATGAAAATTGTTGTCAATATGCCACTGATGGAATCTGTTGATGTCAATATGCCACTGATGGAAGCTGTTGTTATCAATATGCCACTGATGGAAGCTGTTGTTGCCAATATGGCACTGATGCAAGCTGTTGTCATTATGCCACTGTTGGAAGCTGCTGGCAGTATGCCACTGATGGAAGCTGTTGTCATTGTGCCATTGACGGAAGCTGTTGTCAATCTGCCACTGATAGAAGCTGTTGTCAATATGCCACTGATGGAAGCTGTTGTTGTCAATATGCCACTGATGAAATCTGTTCTTGTCAATATGCCATTGATGTAAGCTGTTGTCAATATGCCACTGATGGAAGCTGTTGTTGTCAATATGCCACTGATGGAATCTGTTGTCAATATGCCACTGATGGAAGCTGTTGTGAATATGCCTCTGATGGAAGCTGTTGCAATATGCCACTGATGGAAGCTGTGGTTGTCAATATGCCACTGATGGAAGCAGTTGTTTTCAATATGCCACTGATGGATGCTGTTGTCAATATGCCACTGATGGAAGCTGTTTTTGTCAATATGCCACTGATGGAAGTTTTTCTTGTCAATATGCCACTGATGGAAGCTGTTGTCATTATGCCACTGATGGAAGCTGCTGTTGCCATTATGCCACTGATGGAAGCTGTTGTTGTCAATATGCCATTGACGGAAGCTGTTGTCAATATGCCACTGATGGAAGCTGTTGTTGTCAATATGCCACTGATGGAAATTATTCTTGTCAATATGCCACTGATGGAAGCTGTTTTCAATATGCCACTGATGGAAGCAGTTCTTGTCAGTATGCCACTGATGGAAGCTGTTGTCAATATGCCACTGATGAAAGTTGTTCTCAATATGCCACTGATGGAAGTTGTTGTTGTCATTATGCCACTGACGGAAACTGTTGTCAATATGCCACTGATGGAAGCTGTTGTTGTCAATGTGCCACTGGTGGAAGCTGTTGTCTTTATGCCACTGATGGAAACTGCTGTTACCATTATGCTACTGATGGAAGCTTTTGTCAATATGCCACTGATGGAAGCTGTTGTTGTTAATATGCCACTGATGGAAGCTGTTCTCAATTTGCCACTGATGGAAGCTGTGTTTGTCAATATGCCACTGATGGAAGCAGTTGTTTTCAATATGCTAATGATGGATGCTGTTGTCAATATGCCACTGATAGAAGCTGTTGTCAATATGCCACTGATGGAAGCTGTTGTTGTCAATATGCCACTGATGGAAACTGTTCTTGTTATTATGCCATTGATGGAAGCTGTTGTCAATACGCCACTGATGGAAGTTGTTGTTGTCATTATGCCTCTGACGGAAGCTCTAGTCAATATGCCACTGATGGAAGCTGTTGTTGTCAATGTGCCACTGGTGGAAGCTGTTGTCAATATGCCACTGATGGAAGCTGTTGTCATTATGCCACTGATGGAAGCTGCTTTCAATATGCCACTGATGGAAGCTGTTGCTGTCAATATGCCACTGATAGAAGCTGTTGTTGTCAATATGCCACTGATGGAAGCTGTTGTCATTATGCCACTGATGGAAGCTGCTGTCAATATGCCACTGATGGAAGCTGTTGTCATTGTGCCATTGATGGAAGCTGTTGTCAATGTGCCACTGATGGAAACTGTTGTCAATATGCCACTGATGGAAGCTGTTGTTGTCAATATGCCACTGATGAAATCTGTTCTTGTCAATATGCCATTGATGTAAGCTGTTGTCAATATGCCACTGATGGAAGCTGTTGTTTGTCATTATGCCACTGATGGATGCTGTTGTCAATATGCCACTGATGGAAGCTGTTGTCAATATGCCACTGATGGAAACTGTTGTTTTCAATATGCCAATGATGGAAGCTGTTCTTGTCAATATGCCACTGATGGAAGCTGTTTTTGTCAATATGCCACTGATGGAAGTTTTTCTTGTCAATATGCCACTGATGGAAGCTGTTGTCATTATGCCACTGATGGAAGCTGCTGTTGCCATTATGCCACTGATCGAAGCTGTTGTTGTCAATATGCCATTGACGGAAGCTGTTGTCAATATGCCACTGATGGAAGCTGTTGTCAATATGCCACTGATGGAAGCTGCTGTAGTCATTGTGCCACTGATGGAAGCTGTTGTTGTCAATATGCCTCTGATGGAAGTTGTTCTTGTTATTATGCCACTGATGGAAGCTGTTGTCTTTATGCCACTGATGGAAGCTGCTGTTACCATTATGCCACTGATGGAAGCTGTTGTCAATATGCCACTGATGGAAGCTGTTGTTGTTAAAATGCCACTGATGGAAGCTGTTGTCAATTTGCCACTGATGGAAGCTGTGGTTGTCAATATGCCACTGATGGAAGCAGTTGTTTTCAATATGCCACTGATGGAAGCTGTTGCAATATGCCACTGATGGAAGCTCTGGTTGTCAATATGCCACTGATGGAGGCAATTCTTGTCAATATGCCACTGATGGAAGCTGTTGTCAATATGCCACTGATGAAAATTGTTGTCAATATGCCACTGATGGAATCTGTTGATGTCAATATGCCACTGATGGAAGCTGTTGTTATCAATATGCCACTGATGGAAGCTGTTGTTGCCAATATGGCACTGATGCAAGCTGTTGTCATTATGCCACTGTTGGAAGCTGCTGGCAGTATGCCACTGATGGAAGCTGTTGTCATTGTGCCATTGACGGAAGCTGTTGTCAATGTGCCACTGATAGAAGCTGTTGTCAATATGCCACTGATGGAAGCTGTTGTTGTCAATATGCCACTGATGAAATCTGTTCTTGTCAATATGCCATTGATGTAAGCTGTTGTCAATATGCCACTGATGGAAGCTGTTGTTGTCAATATGCCACTGATGGAATCTGTTGTCAATATGCCACTGATGGAAGCTGTTGTGAATATGCCTCTGATGGAAGCTGTTGCAATATGCCACTGATGGAAGCTGTGGTTGTCAATATGCCACTGATGGAAGCAGTTGTTTTCAATATGCCACTGATGGATGCTGTTGTCAATATGCCACTGATGGAAGCTGTTTTTGTCAATATGCCACTGATGGAAGTTTTTCTTGTCAATATGCCACTGATGGAAGCTGTTGTCATTATGCCACTGATGGAAGCTGCTGTTGCCATTATGCCACTGATGGAAGCTGTTGTTGTCAATATGCCATTGACGGAAGCTGTTGTCAATATGCCACTGATGGAAGCTGTTGTTGTCAATATGCCACTGATGGAAATTATTCTTGTCAATATGCCACTGATGGAAGCTGCCGTTGCCATTATGCCACTGGTGGAAGCTGTTGTCAATATGCCACTGATGGAAGCTGTTGTTGTCAATATGCCTCTGATGGAAGTTGTTCTTGTCATTATGCCACTGATGGAAGCTGTTGTCTTTATGCCACTGATGGAAGCTGCTGTTACCATTATGCCACTGATGGAAGCTGTTGTCAATATGCCATTGATGGAAGCTGTTGTTGTTAATATGCCACTGATGGAAGCTGTTGTCAATTTGCCACTGACGGAAGCTGTTGTCAATATGCCACTGATGGAAGCTGTGGTTGTCAATATGCCACTGATGGAAGCAGTTGTTTTCAATATGCCACTGATGGATGCTGTTGTCAATATGCCACTGATGGAAGCTTTTTTCAATATGCCACTGATGGAGGCAGTTCTTGTCAATATGCCACTGATGGAAGCTGTTTTCAATATGCCACTGATGGAAGCAGTTCTTGTCAGTATGCCACTGATGGAAGCTGTTGTCAATATGCCACTGATGAAAGTTGTTGTCAATATGCCACTGATGGAAGTTGTTGTTGTCATTATGCCACTGACGGAAACTGTTGTCAATATGCCACTGATGGAAGCTGTTGTTGTCAATGTGCCACTGGTGGAAGCTGTTGTCTTTATGCCACTGATGGAAGCTGCTGTTACCATTATGCTACTGATGGAAGCTTTTGTCAATATGCCACTGATGGAAGCTGTTGTTGTTAATATGCCACTGATGGAAGCTGTTGTCAATTTGCCACTGATGGAAGCTGTGTTTGTCAATATGCCACTGATGGAAGCAGTTGCTTTCAATATGCTAATGATGGATGCTGTTGTCAATATGCCACTGATGGAAGCTGTTGTCAATATGCCACTGATGGAAGCTGTTGTTGTCAATATGCCACTGATGGAAGCTGTTCTTGTTATTATGCCATTGATGGAAGCTGTTGTCAATACGCCACTGATGGAAGTTGTTGTTGTCATTATGCCTCTGACGGAAGCTCTAGTCAATATGCCACTGATGGAAGCTGTTGTTGTCAATGTGCCACTGGTGGAAGCTGTTGTCAATATGCCACTGATGGAAGCTGTTGTCATTATGCCACTGATGGAAGCTGTTCTTGTCAATATGCCACTGATGGAAGCTGTTGTCTTTATGCCACTGATGGAAGCTGCTGTTACCATTATGCCACTGATGGAAGCTGTTGTCAATATGCCATTGATGGAAGCTGTTGTTGTTAATATGCCACTGATGGAAGCTGTTGTCAATTTGCCACTGACGGAAGCTGTTGTCAATATGCCACTGATGGAAGCTGTGGTTGTCAATATGCCACTGATGGAAGCAGTTGTTTTCAATATGCCACTGATGGATGCTGTTGTCAATATGCCACTGATGGAAGCTTTTTTCAATATGCCACTGATGGAGGCAGTTCTTGTCAATATGCCACTGATGGAAGCTGTTTTCAATATGCCACTGATGGAAGCAGTTCTTGTCAGTATGCCACTGATGGAAGCTGTTGTCAATATGCCACTGATGAAAGTTGTTGTCAATATGCCACTGATGGAAGTTGTTGTTGTCATTATGCCACTGACGGAAACTGTTGTCAATATGCCACTGATGGAAGCTGTTGTTGTCAATGTGCCACTGGTGGAAGCTGTTGTCTTTATGCCACTGATGGAAGCTGCTGTTACCATTATGCTACTGATGGAAGCTTTTGTCAATATGCCACTGATGGAAGCTGTTGTTGTTAATATGCCACTGATGGAAGCTGTTGTCAATTTGCCACTGATGGAAGCTGTGTTTGTCAATATGCCACTGATGGAAGCAGTTGCTTTCAATATGCTAATGATGGATGCTGTTGTCAATATGCCACTGATGGAAGCTGTTGTCAATATGCCACTGATGGAAGCTGTTGTTGTCAATATGCCACTGATGGAAGCTGTTCTTGTTATTATGCCATTGATGGAAGCTGTTGTCAATACGCCACTGATGGAAGTTGTTGTTGTCATTATGCCTCTGACGGAAGCTCTAGTCAATATGCCACTGATGGAAGCTGTTGTTGTCAATGTGCCACTGGTGGAAGCTGTTGTCAATATGCCACTGATGGAAGCTGTTGTCATTATGCCACTGATGGAAGCTGCTTTCAATATGCCACTGATGGAAGCTGTTGCTGTCAATATGCCACTGATAGAAGCTGTTGTTGTCAATATGCCACTGATGGAAGCTGTTGTCATTATGCCACTGATGGAAGCTGCTGTCAATATGCCACTGATGGAAGCTGTTGTCATTGTGCCATTGACGGAAGCTGTTGTCAATGTGCCACTGATGGAAACTGTTGTCAATATGCCACTGATGGAAGCTTTTTTCAATATGCCACTGATGGAGGCAGTTCTTGTCAATATGCCACTGATGGAAGCTGTTTTCAATATGCCACTGATGGAAGCAGTTCTTGTCAGTATGCCACTGATGGAAGCTGTTGTCAATATGCCACTGATGAAAGTTGTTGTCAATATGCCACTGATGGAAGTTGTTGTTGTCATTATGCCACTGACGGAAACTGTTGTCAATATGCCACTGATGGAAGCTGTTGTTGTCAATGTGCCACTGGTGGAAGCTGTTGTCTTTATGCCACTGATGGAAGCTGCTGTTACCATTATGCTACTGATGGAAGCTTTTGTCAATATGCCACTGATGGAAGCTGTTGTTGTTAATATGCCACTGATGGAAGCTGTTCTCAATTTGCCACTGATGGAAGCTGTGTTTGTCAATATGCCACTGATGGAAGCAGTTGTTTTCAATATGCTAATGATGGATGCTGTTGTCAATATGCCACTGATAGAAGCTGTTGTCAATATGCCACTGATGGAAGCTGTTGTTGTCAATATGCCACTGATGGAAGCTGTTCTTGTTATTATGCCATTGATGGAAGCTGTTGTCAATACGCCACTGATGGAAGTTGTTGTTGTCATTATGCCTCTGACGGAAGCTCTAGTCAATATGCCACTGATGGAAGCTGTTGTTGTCAATGTGCCACTGGTGGAAGCTGTTGTCAATATGCCACTGATGGAAGCTGTTGCTGTCAATATGCCACTGATGGAAGCTGTTGTTGTCAATATGCCACTGATGGAAGCTGTTGTCATTATGCCACTGATGGAAGCTGCTGTCAATATGCCACTGATGGAAGCTGTTGTCATTGTGCGATTGACGGAAGCTGTTGTCAATGTGCCACTGATGGAAACTGTTGTCAATATGCCACTGATGGAAGCTGTTGTTGTCAATATGCCACTGATGAAATCTGTTCTTGTCAATATGCCATTGATGTAAGCTGTTGTCAATATGCCACTGATGGAAGCTGTTGTTTGTCATTATGCCACTGATGGATGCTGTTGTCAATATGCCACTGATGGAAGCTGTTTTTGTCAATATGCCACTGATGGAAGTTTTTCTTGTCAATATGCCACTGATGGAAGCTGTTGTCAATATGCCACTGATGGAAGCTGTTGTCAATATGCCACTGATGGAAGCTGCTGTAGTCATTGTGCCACTGATGGAAGCTGTTGTTGTCAATATGCCTCTGATGGAAGTTGTTCTTGTGATTATGCCACTGATGGAAGCTGTTGTCTTTATGCCACTGATGGAAACTGCTGTTACCATTATGCCACTGATGGAAGCTGTTGTCAATATGCCACTGATGGAAGCTGTTGTTGTTAAAATGCCACTGATGGAAGCTGTTGTCAATTTGCCACTGATGGAAGCTGTGGTTGTCAATATGCCACTGATGGAAGCAGTTGTTTTCAATATGCCACTGATGGAAGCTGTTGCAATATGCCACTGATGGAAGCTCTGGTTGTCAATATGCCACTGATGGAGGCAATTCTTGTCAATATGCCACTGATGGAAGCTGTTGTCAATATGCCACTGATGAAAATTGTTGTCAATATGCCACTGATGGAATCTGTTGATGTCAATATGCCACTGATGGAAGCTGTTGTTGTCAATATGCCACTGATGGAAGCTGTTGTTGCCAATATGGCACTGATGGAAGCTGTTGTCATTATGCCACTGTTGGAAGCTGCTGGCAGTATGCCACTGATGGAAGCTGTTGTCATTGTGCCATTGACGGAAGCTGTTGTCAATGTGCCACTGATGGAAGCTGTTGTCAATATGCCACTGATGGAAGCTGTTGTTGTCAATATGCCACTGATGAAATCTGTTCTTGTCAATACGCCATTGACGTAAGCTGTTGTCAATATGCCACTGATGGAAGCTGTTGTTGTCAATATGCCACTGATGGAATCTGTTGTCAATATGCCACTGATGGAAGCTGTTGTCAATATGCCACTGATGGAAGCTGTTGCAATATGCCACTGATGGAAGCTGTGGTTGCCATTATGCCACTGATGGAAGCTGTTGTTGTCAATATGTCATTGACGGAAGCTGTTGTCAATATGCCACTGATGGAAGCTGTTGTTGTCAATATGCCACTGATGGAAATTATTCTTGTCAATATGCCACTGATGGAAGCTGCCGTTGCCATTATGCCACTGGTGGAAGCTGTTGTCAATATGCCACTGATGGAAGCTGTTGTTGTCAATATGCCTCTGATGGAAGTTGTTCTTGTCATTATGCCACTGATGGAAGCTGTTGTCTTTATGCCACTGATGGAAGCTGCTGTTACCATTATGCCACTGATGGAAGCTGTTGTCAATATGCCATTGATGGAAGCTGTTGTTGTTAATATGCCACTGATGGAAGCTGTTGTCAATTTGCCACTGACGGAAGCTGTTGTCAATATGCCACTGATGGAAGCTGTGGTTGTCAATATGCCACTGATGGAAGCAGTTGTTTTCAATATGCCACTGATGGATGCTGTTGTCAATATGCCACTGATGGAAGCTTTTTTCAATATGCCACTGATGGAGGCAGTTCTTGTCAATATGCCACTGATGGAAGCTGTTTTCAATATGCCACTGATGGAAGCAGTTCTTGTCAGTATGCCACTGATGGAAGCTGTTGTTGTCATTATGCCACTGACGGAAACTGTTGTCAATATGCCACTGATGGAAGCTGTTGCTGTCAATGTGCCACTTGTGGAAGCTGTTGTCTTTATGCCACTGATGGAAGCTGCTGTTACCATTATGCTACTGATGGAAGCTTTTGTCAATATGCCACTGATGGAAGCTGTTGTTGTTAATATGCCACTGATGGAAGCTGTTGTCAATTTGCCACTGATGGAAGCTGTGTTTGTCAATATTCCACTGATGGAAGCAGTTGTTTTCAATATGCTAATGATGGATGCTGTTGTCAATATGCCACTGATGGAAGCTGTTGTCAATATGCCACTGATGGAAGCTGTTGTTGTCAATATGCCACTGATGGAAGCTGTTCTTGTTATTATGCCATTGATGGAAGCTGTTGTCAATACGCCTCTGATGGAAGTTGTTGTTGTCATTATGCCTCTGACGGAAGCTCTAGTCAATATGCCACTGATGGAAGCTGTTGTTGTCAATGTGCCACTGGTGGAAGCTGTTGTCAATATGCCACTGATGGAAGCTGTTGTCATTATGCCACTGATGGAAGCTGCTTTCAATATGCCACTGATGGAAGCTGTTGCTGTCAATATGCCACTGATAGAAGCTGTTGTTGTCAATATGCCACTGATGGAAGCTGTTGTCATTATGCCACTGATGGAAGCTGCTGTCAATATGCCACTGATGGAAGCTGTTGTCATTGTGCCATTGACGGAAGCTGTTGTCAATGTGCCACTGATGGAAACTGTTGTCAATATGCCACTGATGGAAGCTTTTTTCAATATGCCACTGATGGAGGCAGTTCTTGTCAATATGCCACTGATGGAAGCTGTTTTCAATATGCCACTGATGGAAGCAGTTCTTGTCAGTATGCCACTGATGGAAGCTGTTGTCAATATGCCACTGATGAAAGTTGTTGTCAATATGCCACTGATGGAAGTTGTTGTTGTCATTATGCCACTGACGGAAACTGTTGTCAATATGCCACTGATGGAAGCTGTTGTTGTCAATGTGCCACTGGTGGAAGCTGTTGTCTTTATGCCACTGATGGAAGCTGCTGTTACCATTATGCTACTGATGGAAGCTTTTGTCAATATGCCACTGATGGAAGCTGTTGCTGTCAATATGCCACTGATGGAAGCTGTTCTCAATATGCCACTGATGGAAGCTGTTGTCATTATGCCACTGATGGAAGCTGCTGTCAATATGCCACTGATGGAAGCTGTTGTCATTGTGCCATTGACGGAAGCTGTTGTCAATGTGCCACTGATGGAAACTGTTGTCAATATGCCACTGATGGAAGCTGTTGTTTTCAATATGCCACTGATGGAAGCTGTTCTTGTCAATATGCCACTGATGGAAGCTGTTTTTGTCAATATGCCACTGATCGAAGTTTTTCTTGTCAATATGCCACTGATGGAAGCTGTTGTCATTATGCCACTGATGGAAGCTGCTGTTGCCATTATGCCACTGATCGAAGCTGTTGTTGTCAATATGCCATTGACGGAAGCTGTTGTCAATATGCCACTGATGGAAGCTGTTGTCAATATGCCACTGATGGAAGCTGCTGTAGTCATTGTGCCACTGATGGAAGCTGTTGTTGTCAATATGCCTCTGATGGAAGTTGTTCTTGTCATTATGCCACTGATGGAAGCTGTTGTCTTTATGCCACTGATGGAAGCTGCTGTTACCATTATGCCACTGATGGAAGCTGTTGTCAATATGCCACTGATGGAAGCTGTTGTTGTTAAAATGCCACTGATGGAAGCTGTTGTCAATTTGCCACTGATGGAAGCTGTGGTTGTCAATATGCCACTGATGGAAGCAGTTGTTTTCAATATGCCACTGATGGAAGCTGTTGCAATATGCCACTGATGGAAGCTCTGGTTGTCAATATGCCACTGATGGAGGCAATTCTTGTCAATATGCCACTGATGGAAGCTGTTGTCACTATGCCACTGATGAAAATTGTTGTCAATATGCCACTGATGGAATCTGTTGATGTCAATATGCCACTGATGGAAGCTGTTCTTGTCAATATGCCACTGATGGAAGCTGTTGTTGCCAATATGGCACTGATGCAAGCTGTTGTCATTATGCCACTGTTGGAAGCTGCTGGCAGTATTCCACTGATGGAAGCTGTTGTCATTGTGCCATTGACGGAAGCTGTTGTCAATGTGCCACTGATGGAAGCTGTTGTCAATATGCCACTGATGGAAGCTGTTGTTGTCAATATGCCACTGATGAAATCTGTTCTTGTCAATATGCCATTGATGTAAGCTGTTGTCAATATGCCACTGATGGAAGCTGTTGTTGTCAATATGCCACTGATGGAATCTGTTGTCAATATGCCACTGATGGAAGCTGTTGTCAATATGCCACTGATGGAAACTGTTGTTTTCAATATGCCACTGATGGAAGCTGTTGTCAATATGCCACTGATGGAAGCTGTTTTTGTCAATATGCCACTGATGGAAGTTTTTCTTGTCAATATGCCACTGATGGAAGCTGTTGTCATTATGCCACTGATGGAAGCTGCTGTTGCCATTATGCCCCTGATGGAAGCTGTTGTTGTCAATATGCCATTGACGGAAGCTGTTGTCAACATGCCACTGATGGAAGCCGTTGTTGTCAATATGCCACTGATGGAAATTATTCTTGTCAATATGCCACTGATGGAAGCTGCCGTTGCCATTATGCCACTGATGGAAGCTGTTGTCAATATGCCTCCGATGGAAGCTGTTGTTGTCAATATGCCTCTGATGTAAGTTGTTCTTGTTATTATGCCACTGATGGCAGCTGTTGTATTTATGCCACTGATGGAAGCTGCTGTTACCATTATGCCACTAATGGAAGCTGTTGTCAATATGCCACTGATGGAAGCTGTTGTTGTTAATATGCCACTGATGGAAGCTGTTGTCAATTTGCCACTGATGGAAGCTGTGGTTGTCAATATGCCACTGATGGAAGCAGTTGTTTTCAATATGCCACTGATGGAAGCTGTTGTCAATATGCCACTGATGGAAGCTGTGGATGTCAATATGCCACTGATGGAAGCAGTTGTTTTCAATATGCCACTGATGGATGCTGTTGTCAATATGCCACTGATGGAAGCTGTTTTCAATATGCCACTGATGGAAGCACTTCTTGTCAATATGCCACTGATGGAAGCTGTTGTCAATATGCCACTGATGAAAGTTGTTGTCAATATGCCACTGATGGAAGTTGTGGTTGTCATTATGCCACTGACGGAAACTGTTGTCAATATGCCACTGATGGAAGCTGTTGTTGTCAATGTGCCACTGGTGGAAGCTGTTGTCTTTATGCCACTGATGGAAGCTGCTGTTACCATTATGCTACTGATGGAAGCTTTTGTCAATATGCCACTGATGGAAGCTGTTGTTGTTAATATGCCACTGATGGAAGCTGTTGTCAATTTGCCACTGATGGAAGCTGTGGTTGTCAATATGCCACTGATGGAAGCAGTTGTTTTCAATATGCTAATGATGGATGCTGTTGTCAATATGCCACTGATGGAAGCTGTTGTCAATATGCCACTGATGGAAGCTGTTGCTGTCAATATGCCACTGATGGAAGCTGTTCTTGTTATTATGCCATTGATGGAAGCTGATGTCAATATGCCACTGATGGAAGCTGTTGTCAATATGCCACTGATGGAAGCAGTTCTTGTCAATATGCCACTGATAGAAACTGTTGTCAATATGCCACTGATGGAAGTTGTTGTCAATATGCCACTGATGGAAGATGTTGTTGTCAATGTGCCACTGATGGAAGCTGTTGTTGTTAATGTCCCACTGATGGAAGCTGTTGTCAATACGCCACTGATGGAAGTTGTTGTTGTCATTATGCCTCTAACGGAAGCTCTCGTCAATATGCCACTGATGGAAGCTGTTGTTGTCAATGTGCCACTGGTGGAAGCTGTTGTCAATATGCCACTGATGGAAGCTGTTGTAATTATGCCACTGATGGAAGCTGCTTTCAATATGCCACTGATGGAAGCTGTTGTTGTCAATATGCCACTGATGGAAGCTGTTGCTGTCAATATGCCACTGATGGAAGCTGTTGTCATTATGCCACTGATGGAAGCTGCTGTCAATATGCCACTGATGGAAGCTGTTGTCATTGTGCCATTGACGGAAGCTGTTGTCAATGTGCCACTGATGGAAACTGTTGTCAATATGCCACTGATGGAAGCTGTTGTTGTCAATATGCCACTGATGAAATCTGTTCTTGTCAATATGCCATTGATGTAAGCTATTGTCAATATGCCACTGATGGAAGCTGTTGTTGTCATTATGCCACTGATGGAAGCTGTTGTCAATATGCCACTGATGGAAGCTGTTGTCAATATGCCACTGATGGAAACTGTTGTTTTCAATATGCCACTGATGGAAGCTGTTCTTGTCAATATGCCACTGATGGAAGCTGTTTTTGTCAATATGCCACTGATGGAAGTTTTTCTTGTCAATATGCCACTGATGGAAGCTGTTGTCATTATGCCACTGATGGAAGCTGCTGTTGCCATTATGCCACTGATGGAAGCTGTTGTTGTCAATATGCCATTGACGGAAGCTGTTGTCAATATGCCACTGATGGAAGCTGTTGTTGTCAATATGCCACTGATGGAAATTATTCTTGTCAATATGCCACTGATGGAAGCTGCCGTTGCCATTATGCCACTGGTGGAAGCTGTTGTCAATATGCCACTGATGGAAGCTGTTGTTGTCAATATGCCTCTGATGGAAGTTGTTCTTGTCATTATGCCACTGATGGAAGCTGTTGTCTTTATGCCACTGATGGAAGCTGCTGTTACCATTATGCCACTGATGGAAGCTGTTGTCAATATGCCATTGATGGAAGCTGTTGTTGTTAATATGCCACTGATGGAAGCTGTTGTCAATTTGCCACTGACGGAAGCTGTTGTCAATATGCCACTGATGGAAGCTGTGGTTGTCAATATGCCACTGATGGAAGCAGTTGTTTTCAATATGCCACTGATGGATGCTGTTGTCAATATGCCACTGATGGAAGCTTTTTTTCAATATGCCACTGATGGAGGCAGTTCTTGTCAATATGCCACTGATGGAAGCTGTTTTCAATATGCCACTGATGGAAGCAGTTCTTGTCAGTATGCCACTGATGGAAGCTGTTGTCAATATGCCGCTGATGAAAGTTGTTGTCAATATGCCACTGATGGAAGTTGTTGTTGTCATTATGCCACTGACGGAAACTGTTGTCAATATGCCACTGATGGAAGCTGTTGTTGTCAATGTGCCACTTGTGGAAGCTGTTGTCTTTATGCCACTGATGGAAGCTGCTGTTACCATTATGCTACTGATGGAAGCTTTTGTCAATATGCCACTGATGGAAGCTGTTGTTGTTAATATGCCACTGATGGAAGCTGTTGTCAATTTGCCACTGATGGAAGCTGTGTTTGTCAATATGCCACTGATGGAAGCAGTTGTTTTCAATATGCTAATGATGGATGCTGTTGTCAATATGCCACTGATGGAAGCTGTTGTCAATATGCCACTGATGGAAGCTGTTGTTGTCAATATGCCACTGATGGAAGCTGTTCTTGTTATTATGCCATTGATGGAAGCTGTTGTCAATACGCCTCTGATGGAAGTTGTTGTTGTCATTATGCCTCTGACGGAAGCTCTAGTCAATATGCCACTGATGGAAGCTGTTGTTGTCAATGTGCCACTGGTGGAAGCTGTTGTCAATATGCCACTGATGGAAGCTGTTGTCATTATGCCACTGATGGAAGCTGCTTTCAATATGCCACTGATGGAAGCTGTTGCTGTCAATATGCCACTGATAGAAGCTGTTGTTGTCAATATGCCACTGATGGAAGCTGTTGTCATTATGCCACTGATGGAAGCTGCTGTCAATATGCCACTGATGGAAGCTGTTGTCATTGTGCCATTGACGGAAGCTGTTGTCAATGTGCCACTGATGGAAACTGTTGTCAATATGCCACTGATGGAAGCTTTTTTCAATATGCCACTGATGGAAGCAGTTCTTGTCAGTATGCCACTGATGGAAGCTGTTGTCAATATGCCACTGATGAAAGTTGTTGTCAATATGCCACTGATGGAAGTTGTTGTTGTCATTATGCCACTGACGGAAACTGTTGTCAATATGCCACTGATGGAAGCTGTTGTTGTCAATGTGCCACTGGTGGAAGCTGTTGTCTTTATGCCACTGATGGAAGCTGCTGTTACCATTATGCTACTGATGGAAGCTTTTGTCAATATGCCACTGATGGAAGCTGTTGCTGTCAATATGCCACTGATGGAAGCTGTTCTCAATATGCCACTGATGGAAGCTGTTGTCATTATGCCACTGATGGAAGCTGCTGTCAATATGCCACTGATGGAAGCTGTTGTCATTGTGCCATTGACGGAAGCTGTTGTCAATGTGCCACTGATGGAAACTGTTGTCAATATGCCACTGATGGAAGCTGTTGTTGTCAATATGCCACTGATGAAATCTGTTCTTGTCAATATGCCATTGATGTAAGCTGTTGTCAATATGCCACTGATGGAAGCTGTTGTTTGTCATTATGCCTCTGATGGATGCTGTTGTCAATATGCCACTGATGGAAGCTGTTGTCAATATGCCACTGATGGAAACTGTTGTTTTCAATATGCCACTGATGGAAGCTGTTCTTGTCAATATGCCACTGATGGAAGCTGTTTTTGTCAATATGCCACTGATCGAAGTTTTTCTTGTCAATATGCCACTGATGGAAGCTGTTGTCATTATGCCACTGATGGAAGCTGCTGTTGCCATTATGCCACTGATCGAAGCTGTTGTTGTCAATATGCCATTGACGGAAGCTGTTGTCAATATGCCACTGATGGAAGCTGTTGTCAATATGCCACTGATGGAAGCTGCTGTAGTCATTGTGCCACTGATGGAAGCTGTTGTTGTCAATATGCCTCTGATGGAAGTTGTTCTTGTCATTATGCCACTGATGGAAGCTGTTGTCTTTATGCCACTGATGGAAGCTGCTGTTACCATTATGCCACTGATGGAAGCTGTTGTCAATATGCCACTGATGGAAGCTGTTGTTGTTAAAATGCCACTGATGGAAGCTGTTGTCAATTTGCCACTGATGGAAGCTGTGGTTGTCAATATGCCACTGATGGAAGCAGTTGTTTTCAATATGCCACTGATGGAAGCTGTTGCAATATGCCACTGATGGAGGCAATTCTTGTCAATATGCCACTGATGGAAGCTGTTCTCAATATGCCACTGATGAAAATTGTTGTCAATATGCCACCGATGGAATCTGTTGATGTCAATATGCCACTGATGGAAGCTGTTCTTGTCAATATGCCACTGATGGAAGCTGTTGTTGCCAATATGGCACTGATGGAAGCTGTTGTCATTATGCCACTGTTGGAAGCTGCTGGCAGTATTCCACTGATGGAAGCTGTTGTCATTGTGCCATTGACGGAAGCTGTTGTCAATGTGCCACTGATGGAAGCTGTTGTCAATATGCCACTGATGGAAGCTGTTGTTGTCAATATGCCACTGATGAAATCTGTTCTTGTCAATATGCCATTGATGTAAGCTGTTGTCAATATGCCACTGATGGAAGCTGTTGTTGTCAATATGCCACTGATGGAATCTGTTGTCAATATGCCACTGATGGAAGCTGTTGTCAATATGCCACTGATGGAAACTGTTGTTTTCAATATGCCACTGATGGAAGCTGTTGTCAATATGCCACTGATGGAAGCTGTTTTTGTCAATATGCCACTGATGGAGGTTTTTCTTGTCAATATGCCACTGATGGAAGCTGTTGTCATTATGCCACTGATGGAAGCTGCTGTTGCCATTATGCCCCTGATGGAAGCTGTTGTTGTCAATATGCCATTGACGGAAGCTGTTGTCAACATGCCACTGATGGAAGCCGTTGTTGTCAATATGCCACTGATGGAAATTATTCTTGTCAATATGCCACTGATGGAAGCTGCCGTTGCCATTATGCCACTGATGGAAGCTGTTGTCAATATGCCTCCGATGGAAGCTGTTGTTGTCAATATGCCTCTGATGTAAGTTGTTCTTGTTATTATGCCACTGATGGCAGCTGTTGTATTTATGCCACTGATGGAAGCTGCTGTTACCATTATGCCACTAATGGAAGCTGTTGTCAATATGCCACTGATGGAAGCTGTTGTTGTTAATATGCCACTGATGGAAGCTGTTGTCAATTTGCCACTGATGGAAGCTGTGGTTGTCAATATGCCACTGATGGAAGCAGTTGTTTTCAATATGCCACTGATGGAAGCTGTTGTCAATATGCCACTGATGGAAGCACTTCTTGTCAATATGCCACTGATGGAAGCTGTTGTCAATATGCCACTGATGAAAGTTGTTGTCAATATGCCACTGATGGAAGTTGTGGTTGTCATAATGCCACTGACGGAAACTGTTGTCAATATGCCACTGATGGAAGCTGTTGTTGTCAATGTGCCATTGGTGGAAGCTGTTGTCTTTATGCCACTGATGGAAGCTGCTGTTACCATTATGCTACTGATGGAAGCTTTTGTCAATATGCCACTGATGGAAGCTGTTGTTGTTAATATGCCACTGATGGAAGCTGTTGTCAATTTGCCACTGATGGAAGCTGTGGTTGTCAATATGCCACTGATGGAAGCAGTTGTTTTCAATATGCTAATGATGGAAGCTGTTGTCAATTTGCCACTGATGGAAGCTGTTGCTGTCAATATGCCACTGATGGAAGCTGTTCTTGTTATTATGCCATTGATGGAAGCTGATGTCAATATGCCACTGATGGAAGCTGTTGTCAATATGCCACTGATGGAAGCAGTTCTTGTCAATATGCCACTGATAGAAGCTGTTGTCAATATGCCACTGATGGAAGTTGTTGTCAATATGCCACTGATGGAAGATGTTGTTGTCAATGTGCCACTGATGGAAGCTGTTGTTGTTAATGTCCCACTGATGGAAGCTGTTGTCAATACGCCACTGATGGAAGTTGTTGTTGTCATTATGCCTCTGACGGAAGCTCTCGTCAATATGCCACTGATGGAAGCTGTTGTTGTCAATGTGCCACTGGTGGAAGCTGTTGTCAATATGCCACTGATGGAAGCTGTTGTAATTATGCCACTGATGGAAGCTGCTTTCAATATGCCACTGATGGAAGCTGTTGTTGTCAATATGCCACTGATGGAAGCTGTTGCTGTCAATATGCCACTGATGGAAGCTGTTGTCATTATGCCACTGATGGAAGCTGCTGTCAATATGCCACTGATGGAAGCTGTTGTCATTGTGCCATTGACGGAAGCTGTTGTCAATGTGCCACTGATGGAAACTGTTGTCAATATGCCACTGATGGAAGCTGTTGTTGTCAATATGCCACTGATGAAATCTGTTCTTGTCAATATGCCATTGATGTAAGCTATTGTCAATATACCACTGATGGAAGCTGTTGTTGTCATTATGCCACTGATGGAAGCTGTTGTCAATATGCCACTGATGGAAGCTGTTGTCAATATGCCACTGATGGAAACTGTTGTTTTCAATATGCCACTGATGGAAGCTGTTCTTGTCAATATGCCACTGATGGAAGCTGTTTTTGTCAATATGCCACTGATGGAAGTTTTTCTTGTCAATATGCCACTGATGGAAGCTGTTGTCATTATGCCACTGATGGAAGCTGCTGTTGCCATTATGCCACTGATGGAAGCTGTTGTTGTCAATATGCCATTGACGGAAGCTGTTGTCAATATGCCACTGATGGAAGCTGTTGTTGTCAATATGCCACTGATGGAAATTATTCTTATCAATATGCCACTGATGGAAGCTGCCGTTGCCATTATGCCACTGATGGAAGCTGTTGTCAATATGCCACTGATGGAAGCTGTTGTTGTCAATATGCCACTGATGAAAGCCGTTCTTGTTATTATGCCATTGATGGAAGCTGATGTCAATATGCCACTGATGGAAGCTGTTGTCAATATGCCACTGATGGAAGCAGTTCTTGTCAATATGCCACTGATGGAAGCTGTTGTTAATATGCCACTGATGGAAGTTGTTGTCAATATGCCACTGATGGAAGTTGTTGTTGTCAATGTGCCACTGATGGAAGCTGTTGTTGTTAATGTCCCACTGATGGAAGCTGTTGTCAAAACGCCACTGATGGAAGTTGTTGTTGTCATTATGCCTCTGACGGAAGCTCTAGTCAATATGCCACTGATGGAAGCTGTTGTTGTCAATGTGCCACTGGTGGAAGCTGTTGTCAATATGCCACTGATGGAAGCTGTTGTCATTATGCCACTGATGGAAGCTGCTTTCAATATGCCACTGATGGAAGCTGTTGTTGTCAATATGCCACTGATGGAAGCTGTTGCTGTCAATATGCCACTGATGGAAGCTGTTGTCATTATGCCACTGATGAAATCTGTTCTTGTCAATATGCCATTGATGTAAGCTATTGTCAATATGCCACTGATGGAAGCTGTTGTTGTCATTATGCCACTGATGGAAGCTGTTGTCAATATGCCACTGATGGAAGCTGTTGTCAATATGCCACTGATGGAAACTGTTGTTTTCAATATGCCACTGATGGAAGCTGTTCTTGTCAATATGCCACTGATGGAAGCTGTTTTTGTCAATTGCCACTGATGGAAGCTGTTTTTGTCAATATGCCACTGATGGAAGTTTTTCTTGTCAATATGCCACTGATGGAAGCTGTTGTCATTATGCCACTGATGGAAGCTGCTGTTGCCATTATGCCACTGATGGAAGCTGCTGTTGTCAATATGCCATTGACGGAAGCTGTTGTCAATATGCCACTGATGGAAGCTGTTGTTGTCAATATGCCACTGATGGAAATTATTCTTGTCAATATGCCACTGATGGAAGCTGCCGTTGCCATTATGCCACTGATGGAAGCTGTTGTCAATATGCCACTGATGGAAGCTGTTGTTGTCAATATGCCTCTGATGGAAGTTGTTCTTGTCATTATGCCACTGATGGAAGCTGTTGTCTTTATGCCACTGATGGAAGCTGCTGTTACCATTATGCCACTGATGGAAGCTGTTGGCAATATGCCACTGATGGAAGCTGTTGTTGTTAATATGCCACTGATGGAAGCTGTTGTCAATTTGCCACTGATGGAAGCTGTGGTTGTCAATATGCCACTGATGGAAGCAGTTGTTTTCAATATGCCACTGATGGAAGCTGTTGTCAATATGCCACTGATGGAAGCTGTGGTTGTCAATATGCCACTGATGGAAGCAGTTGTTTTCAATATGCCACTGATGGATGCTGTTGTCAATATGCCACTGATGGAAGCTTTTTTCAATATGCCATTGATGGAGGCAGTTCTTGCCAATATGCCACTGATGGAAGCTGTTGTCAATATGCCACTGATGAAAGTTGTTGTCAATATGCCACTGATGGAAGTTGTTGTTGTCATTATGCCACTGACGGAAACTGTTGTCAATGTGCCACTGGTGGAAGCTGTTGTTGTTAATATGCCACTTTTGGAAGCTGTTGTCAATTTGCCACTGATGGAAGCTGTGGCTGTCAATATGCCACTGATGGAAGCAGTTGTCAATATGCCACTGATGGAAGCTGTTGTTGTCAATATGCCACTGATGGAAGCTGTTCTTGTCAATATGCCATTGATGGAAGCTGTTGTCAATATGCCACTGATGGAAGCTGTTGTCAATATGCCACTGATGCAAGTTGTTGTCAATATGCCACTTATGGAAGTTGTTGTTGTCAATGTGCCCCAGATGGAAGCTGTTGTCAATGTGCCACTGATGGAAGCTGTTGTTGTCAATGTCCCACTGATGGAAGCTGTTGTCAATACGCCACTGATGGAAATTGTTGTTGTCATTATGCCTCTGATGGAAGCTGTAGTCAACATGCCACTGATGGAAGCTGTTGTTGTCAATGTGCCACTGCTGGAAGCTGTTGTCAATATGCCACTGATCGAAGCTGTTGTCATTATGCCACTGATGGAAGCTGCTTTCAATATGCCACTGATGGAAGCTGTTGTTGTCAATATGCCACTGACGGAAGCTGTTGTTGTCAATGTGCCACTGATGGAAGTTGTTGTTGTCAATGTGCCACTGATGGAAGCTTTTGTTGTTAATGTCCCACTGATGGAAGCTGTTGTCAATACGCCACTGATGGAAGTTGTTGTTGTCATTATGCCACTGATGGAAGCTGTTGTTCTCAATATGCCACTGATGGAAGCTGTTGTCATTATGCCACTGATGGAAGCTGCTGTCAATATGCCACTGATGGAAGCTGTTGTCATTGTGCCATTGACGGAAGCTGTTCTCAATGTGCCACTGATGGAAACTGTTGTCAATATGCCTCTGATGGAAGCTGTTGTTGTCAATATGCCACTGATGAAATCTGTTCTTGTCAATATGCCATTGATGTAAGCTGTTGTCAATATGCCACTGATGGAGGCAGTTCTTGTCAATATGCCATTGATGGAAGCTGTTGTCAATATGCCACTGATGGAAGCTGTTGTCAATATGCCACTGATGGAACTTGTGGTCAATATGCCACTTATGGAAGTTGTTGTTGTCAATGTGCCCCTGATGGAAGCTCTTGTCAATGTGGCACTGATGGAAGCTGTTGTTGTCAATGTCCCACTGATGGAAGCTGTTGTCAATACGCCACTGATGGAAATTGTTGTTGTCATTATGCCTCTGACGGAAGCTGTAGTCAATATGCCACTGATGGAAGCTGTTGTTGTCAATGTGCCACTGGTGGAAGCTGTGGTTGCCAATATGCCACTGATGGAAGCAGTTGTTTTCAATATGCCACTGATGGAAGCTGTTGTCAATATGCTACTGAGGGAAGCTGTGGTTGTCAATATGCCACTGATGGAAGCAGTTGTTTTCAATATGCCACTGATGGATGCTGTTGTCAATATGCCACTGATGGAAGCTGTTGTTGTCAATATGCCACTGATAGAAGCTGTTCTTGTCAATATGCCATTGATGGAAGCTGTTGTCAATATGCCACTGATGGAAGCTGTTGTCAATATGCCATTGATGTAAGCTGTTGTCAATATGCCACTGATGGAGGCAGTTCTTGTCAATATGCCATTGATGGAAGCTGTTGTCAATATGCCACTGATGGAAGCTGTTGTCAATATGCCACTGATGGAAGTTGTTGTCAATATGCCACTTATGGAAGTTGTTGTTGTCAATGTGCCCCTGATGGAAGCTGTTGTCAATGTGGCACTGATGGAAGCTGTTGTTGTCAATGTCCCACTGATGGAAGCTGTTGTCAATACGCCACTGATGGAAATTGTTGTTGTCATTATGCCTCTGACGGAAGCTGTAGTCAATATGCCACTGATGGAAGCTGTTGTTGTCAATGTGCCACTGGTGGAAGCTGTGGTTGCCAATATGCCACTGATGGAAGCAGTTGTTTTCAATATGCCACTGATGGAAGCTGTTGTCAATATGCTACTGATGGAAGCTGTGGTTGTCAATATGCCACTGATGGAAGCAGTTGTTTTCAATATGCCACTGATGGATGCTGTTGTCAATATGCCACTGATGGAAGCTGTTGTTGTCAATATGCCACTGATAGAAGCTGTTCTTGTCAATATGCCATTGATGGAAGCTGTTGTCAATATGCCACTGATGGAAGCTGTTGTCAATATGCCACTGATGGAAGTTGTTGTCAATATGCCACTTATGGAAGTTGTTGTTGTCAATGTGCCCCTGATGGAAGCTGTTGTCAATGTGCCACTGATGGAAGCTGTTGTTGTCAATGTCCCACTGATGGAAGCTGTTGTCAATACGCCACTGATGGAAATTGTTGTTGTCATTTTGCCTCTGACGGAAGCTGTAGTGAATATGCCACTGATGGAAGCTGTTGTTGTCAATGTGCCACTGGTGAAAGCTGTTGTCAATATGCCACTGATGGAAGCTGTTGTCATTATGCCACTGATGGAAGCTGCTTTCAATATGCCACTGATGGAAGCTGTTGTTGTCAATATGCCACTGACGGAAGCTGTTGTTGTCAATGTGCCACCGATGGAAGCTGTTGTTGTCATTATGCCACTGATGGAAGCTGCTGTCAATATGCCACTGATGGAAGCTCTTGTCATTATGCCACTGATGGAAGCTGCTGTTGCCATTATGCCACTGATGGAAGCTGTTGTTGTCAATATGCCATTGACGGAAGCTGTTGTCAGTATGCCACTGATGGAAGCTGTTGTTGTCAATATGCCACTGATGGAAATTATTCTTGTCAATATGCCACTGATGGAAGCTGCCGTTGCCATTATGCCACTGATGGAAGCTGTTGTCAATATGCCACTGATGGAAGCTGTTGTTGTCAATATGCCTCTGATGGAAGTTGTTCTTGTCATTATGCCACTGATGGAAGCTGTTGTCTTTATGCCACTGATGGAAGCTGCTGTTACCATTATGCCACTGATGGAAGCTGTTGTCAATATGCCACTGATGGAAGCTGTTGTTGTTAATATGCCACAGATGGAAGCTGTTGTCAATTTGCCACTGATGGAAGCTGTGGTTGTCAATATGCCACTGATGGAAGCAGTTGTTTTCAATATGCCACTGATGGAAGCTGTTGTCAATATGCCACTGATGGAAGCTGTGGTTGTCAATATGCCACTGATGGAAGCAGCTGTTTTCAATATGCCACTGATGGATGCTGTTGTCAATATGCCACTGATGGAAGCTTTTTTCAATATGCCACTGATGGAGGCAGTTCTTGCCAATATGCCACTGATGGAAGCTGTTGTCAATATGCCACTGATGAAAGTTGTTGTCAATATGCCACTGATGGAAGTTGTTGTTGTCATTTTGCCACTGACGGAAACTGTTGTCAATGTGCCACTGGTGGAAGCTGTTGTTGTTAATATGCCACTTTTGGAAGCTGTTGTCAATTTGCCACTGATGGAAGCTGTGGCTGTCAATATGCCACTGATGGAAGCAGTTGTCAATATGCCACTGATGGAAGCTGTTGTTGTCAATATGCCACTGATGGAAGCTGTTCTTGTCAATATGCCATTGATGGAAGCTGTTGTCAATATGCCACTGATGGAAGCTGTTGTCAATATGCCACTGATGGAAGTTGTTGTCAATATGCCACTTATGGAAGTTGTTGTTGTCAATGTGCCCCAGATGGAAGCTGTTGTCAATGTGCCACTGATGGAAGCTGTTGTTGTCAATGTCCCACTGATGGAAGCTGTTGTCAATACGCCACTGATGGAAATTGTTGTTGTCATTATGCCTCTGATGGAAGCTGTAGTCAACATGCCACTGATGGAAGCTGTTGTTGTCAATGTGCCACTGGTGGAAGCTGTTGTCAATATGCCACTGATGGAAGCTGTTGTCATTATGCCACTGATGGAAGCTGCTTTCAATATGCCACTGATGGAAGCTGTTGTTGTCAATATGCCACTGACGGAAGCTGTTGTTGTCAATGTGCCACTGATGGAAGTTGTTGTTGTCAATGTGCCACTGATGGAAGCTTTTGTTGTTAATGTCCCACTGATGGAAGCTGTTGTCAATATGCCACTGATGGAAGTTGTTGTTGTCATTATGCCACTGATGGAAGCTGTTGTTGTCAATATGCCACTGATGGAAGCTGTTGTCATTATGCCACTGATGGAAGCTGCTGTCAATATGCCACTGATGGAAGCTGTTGTCATTGTGCCATTGACGGAAGCTGTTGTCAATGTGCCACTGATGGAAACTGTTGTCAATATGCCTCTGATGGAAGCTGTTGTTGTCAATATGCCACTGATGAAATCTGTTCTTGTCAATATGCCATTGATGTAAGCTGTTGTCAATATGCCACTGATGGAGGCAGTTCTTGTCAATATGCCATTGATGGAAGCTGTTGTCAATATGCCACTGATGGAAGCTGTTGTCAATATGCCACTGATGGAAGTTGTTGTCAATATGCCACTTATGGAAGTTGTTGTTGTCAATGTGCCCCTGATGGAAGCTGTTGTCAATGTGGCACTGATGGAAGCTGTTGTTGTCAATGTCCCACTGATGGAAGCTGTTGTCAATACGCCACTGATGGAAATTGTTGTTGTCATTATGCCTCTGACGGAAGCTGTAGTCAATATGCCACTGATGGAAGCTGTTGTTGTCAATGTGCCACTGGTGGAAGCTGTGGTTGCCAATATGCCACTGATGGAAGCAGTTGTTTTCAATATGCCACTGATGGAAGCTGTTGTCAATATGCTACTGAGGGAAGCTGTGGTTGTCAATATGCCACTGATGGAAGCAGTTGTTTTCAATATGCCACTGATGGATGCTGTTGTCAATATGCCACTGATGGAAGCTGTTGTTGTCAATATGCCACTGATAGAAGCTGTTCTTGTCAATATGCCATTGATGGAAGCTGTTGTCAATATGCCACTGATGGAAGCTGTTGTCAATATGCCATTGATGTAAGCTGTTGTCAATATGCCACTGATGGAGGCAGTTCTTGTCAATATGCCATTGATGGAAGCTGTTGTCAATATGCCACTGATGGAAGCTGTTGTCAATATGCCACTGATGGAAGTTGTTGTCAATATGCCACTTATGGAAGTTGTTGTTGTCAATGTGCCCCTGATGGAAGCTGTTGTCAATGTGGCACTGATGGAAGCTGTTGTTGTCAATGTCCCACTGATGGAAGCTGTTGTCAATACGCCACTGATGGAAATTGCTGTTGTCATTATGCCTCTGACGGAAGCTGTAGTCAATATGCCACTGATGGAAGCTGTTGTTGTCAATGTGCCACTGGTGGAAGCTGTGGTTGCCAATATGCCACTGATGGAAGCAGTTGTTTTCAATATGCCACTGATGGAAGCTGTTGTCAATATGCTACTGATGGAAGCTGTGGTTGTCAATATGCCACTGATGGAAGCAGTTGTTTTCAATATGCCACTGATGGATGCTGTTGTCAATATGCCACTGATGGAAGCTGTTGTTGTCAATATGCCACTGATAGAAGCTGTTCTTGTCAATATGCCATTGATGGAAGCTGTTGTCAATATGCCACTGATGGAAGCTGTTGTCAATATGCCACTGATGGAAGTTGTTGTCAATATGCCACTTATGGAAGTTGTTGTTGTCAATGTGCCCCTGATGGAAGCTGTTGTCAATGTGCCACTGATGGAAGCTGTTGTTGTCAATGTCCCACTGATGGAAGCTGTTGTCAATACGCCACTGATGGAAATTGTTGTTGTCATTTTGCCTCTGACGGAAGCTGTAGTGAATATGCCACTGATGGAAGCTGTTGTTGTCAATGTGCCACTGGTGAAAGCTGTTGTCAATATGCCACTGATGGAAGCTGTTGTCATTATGCCACTGATGGAAGCTGCTTTCAATATGCCACTGATGGAAGCTGTTGTTGTCAATATGCCACTGACGGAAGCTGTTGTTGTCAATGTGCCACCGATGGAAGCTGTTGTTGTCATTATGCCACTGATGGAAGCTGCTGTCAATATGCCACTGATGGAAGCTCTTGTCATTATGCCACTGATGGAAGCTGCTGTTGCCATTATGCCACTGATGGAAGCTGTTGTTGTCAATATGCCATTGACGGAAGCTGTTGTCAGTATGCCACTGATGGAAGCTGTTGTTGTCAATATGCCACTGATGGAAATTATTCTTGTCAATATGCCACTGATGGAAGCTGCCGTTGCCATTATGCCACTGATGGAAGCTGTTGTCAATATGCCACTGATGGAAGCTGTTGTTGTCAATATGCCTCTGATGGAAGTTGTTCTTGTCATTATGCCACTGATGGAAGCTGTTGTCTTTATGCCACTGATGGAAGCTGCTGTTACCATTATGCCACTGATGGAAGCTGTTGTCAATATGCCACTGATGGAAGCTGTTGTTGTTAATATGCCACAGATGGAAGCTGTTGTCAATTTGCCACTGATGGAAGCTGTGGTTGTCAATATGCCACTGATGGAAGCAGTTGTTTTCAATATGCCACTGATGGAAGCTGTTGTCAATATGCCACTGATGGAAGCTGTGGTTGTCAATATGCCACTGATGGAAGCAGCTGTTTTCAATATGCCACTGATGGATGCTGTTGTCAATATGCCACTGATGGAAGCTTTTTTCAATATGCCACTGATGGAGGCAGTTCTTGCCAATATGCCACTGATGGAAGCTGTTGTCAATATGCCACTGATGAAAGTTGTTGTCAATATGCCACTGATGGAAGTTGTTGTTGTCATTTTGCCACTGACGGAAACTGTTGTCAATGTGCCACTGGTGGAAGCTGTTGTTGTTAATATGCCACTTTTGGAAGCTGTTGTCAATTTGCCACTGATGGAAGCTGTGGCTGTCAATATGCCACTGATGGAAGCAGTTGTCAATATGCCACTGATGGAAGCTGTTGTTGTCAATATGCCACTGATGGAAGCTGTTCTTGTCAATATGCCATTGATGGAAGCTGTTGTCAATATGCCACTGATGGAAGCTGTTGTCAATATGCCACTGATGGAAGTTGTTGTCAATATGCCACTTATGGAAGTTGTTGTTGTCAATGTGCCCCAGATGGAAGCTGTTGTCAATGTGCCACTGATGGAAGCTGTTGTTGTCAATGTCCCACTGATGGAAGCTGTTGTCAATACGCCACTGATGGAAATTGTTGTTGTCATTATGCCTCTGATGGAAGCTGTAGTCAACATGCCACTGATGGAAGCTGTTGTTGTCAATGTGCCACTGCTGGAAGCTGTTGTCAATATGCCACTGATGGAAGCTGTTGTCATTATGCCACTGATGGAAGCTGCTTTCAATATGCCACTGATGGAAGCTGTTGTTGTCAATATGCCACTGACGGAAGCTGTTGTTGTCAATGTGCCACTGATGGAAGTTGTTGTTGTCAATGTGCCACTGATGGAAGCTTTTGTTGTTAATGTCCCACTGATGGAAGCTGTTGTCAATATGCCACTGATGGAAGTTGTTGTTGTCATTATGCCACTGATGGAAGCTGTTGTTGTCAATATGCCACTGATGGAAGCTGTTGTCATTATGCCACTGATGGAAGCTGCTGTCAATATGCCACTGATGGAAGCTGTTGTCATTGTGCCATTGACGGAAGCTGTTGTCAATGTGCCACTGATGGAAACTGTTGTCAATATGCCTCTGATGGAAGCTGTTGTTGTCAATATGCCACTGATGAAATCTGTTCTTGTCAATATGCCATTGATGTAAGCTGTTGTCAATATGCCACTGATGGAGGCAGTTCTTGTCAATATGCCATTGATGGAAGCTGTTGTCAATATGCCACTGATGGAAGCTGTTGTCAATATGCCACTGATGGAAGTTGTTGTCAATATGCCACTTATGGAAGTTGTTGTTGTCAATGTGCCCCTGATGGAAGCTGTTGTCAATGTGGCACTGATGGAAGCTGTTGTTGTCAATGTCCCACTGATGGAAGCTGTTGTCAATACGCCACTGATGGAAATTGTTGTTGTCATTATGCCTCTGAAGGAAGTTGTAGTCAATATGCCACTGATGGAAGCTGTTGTTGTCAATGTGCCACTGGTGGAAGCTGTGGTTGCCATTATGCCACTGATGGAAGCAGTTGTTATCAATATGCCACTGATGGATGCTGTTGTCAATATGCCACTGATGGAAGCTGTTGTTGTCAATATGCCACTGATAGAAGCTGTTCTTGTCAATATGCCACTGATGGAAGCTGTTGTCAATATGCCACTGATGGAAGCTGTTGTCAATATGCCACTGATGGAAGTTGTTGTCAATATGCCACTTATGGAAGTTGTTGTTGTCAATGTGCCCCTGATGCAAGCTGTTGTCAATGTGCCACTGATGGAAGCTGTTGTTGTCAATGTCCCACTGATGGAAGCTGTTGTCAATACGCCACTGATGGAAATTGTTGTTGACATTTTGCCTCTGACGGAAGCTGTAGTGAATATGCCACTGATGGAAGCTGTTGTTGTCAATGTGCCACTGGTGGAAGCTGTTGTCAATATGCCACTGATGGAAGCTGTTGTCATTATGCCACTGATGGAAGCTGCTTTCAATATGCCACTGATGGAAGCTGTTGTTGTCAATATGCCACTGACGGAAGCTGTTGTTGTCAATGTGCCACTGATGGAAGCTGTTGTTGTCAATATGCCACTGATGGAAGCTGTTGTCATTATGCCACTGATGGAAGCTGCTGTCAATATGCCACTGATGGAAGCTGTTGTCATTGTGCCATTGACAGAAGCTGTTGTCAATGTGCCACTGATGGAAGCTGTTGTCAATATGCCACTGATGGAAGCTGTTGTTGTCAATATGCCACTGATGAAATCTGTTCTTGTCAATATGCCATTGATGTAAGCTGTTGTCAATATGCCGCTGATGGAAGCTGTTGTTATCAATATACCACTGATGGAAGCTGTTGTCAATACGCCACTGATGGAAGTTGTTGTTGTCATTATGCCTCTGACGGAAGCTGTTGTCAATATTCCACTGATGGAAGTTGTTGTCAATATGCCACTGATGGAAGTTGTTGTTGTCAATGTGCCCCTGGTGGAAGCTGTTGTCAATATGCCACTGATGGAAGCTGCTTTCAATATGCCACTGATGGAAGCTGTTGTTGTCAATATGCCACTGATGGAAGCTTTTGTTGTTAATGTCCCACTGATGGAAGCTGTTGTCAATACGCCACTGATGGAAGTTGTTGTTGTCATTATGCCACTGATGGAAGCTGTTGTTGTCAATATGCCACTGATGGAAGCTGTTGTCATTATGCCACTGATGGAAGCTGCTGTCAATATGCCACTGATGGAAGCTGTTGTCATTGTGCCATTGACGGAAGCTGTTGTCAATGTGCCACTGATGGAAACTGTTGTCAATATGCCTCTGATGGAAGCTGTTGTTGTCAATATGCCACTGATGAAATCTGTTCTTGTCAATATGCCATTGATGTAAGCTGTTGTCAATATGCCACTGATGGAGGCAGTTCTTGTCAATATGCCATTGATGGAAGCTGTTGTCAATATGCCACTGATGGAAGCTGTTGTCAATATGCCACTGATGGAAGTTGTTGTCAATATGCCACTTATGGAAGTTGTTGTTGTCAATGTGCCCCTGATGGAAGCTGTTGTCAATGTGGCACTGATGGAAGCTGTTGTTGTCAATGTCCCTCTGATGGAAGCTGTTGTCAATACGCCACTGATGGAAATTGTTGTTGTCATTATGCCTCTGACGGAAGCTGTAGTCAATATGCCACTGATGGAAGCTGTTGTTGTCAATGTGCCACTGGTGGAAGCTGTGGTTGCCAATATGCCACTGATGGAAGCAGTTGTTATCAATATGCCACTGATGGATGCTGTTGTCAATATGCCACTGATGGAAGCTGTTGTTGTCAATATGCCACTGATAGAAGCTGTTCTTGTCAATATGCCATTGATGGAAGCTGTTGTCAATATGCCACTGATGGAAGCTGTTGTCAATATGCCACTGATGGAAGTTGTTGTCAATATGCCACTTATGGAAGTTGTTGTTGTCAATGTGCCCCTGATGCAAGCTGTTGTCAATGTGCCACTGATGGAAGCTGTTGTTGTCAATGTCCCACTGATGGAAGCTGTTGTCAATACGCCACTGATGGAAATTGTTGTTGTCATTTTGCCTCTGACGGAAGCTGTAGTGAATATGCCACTGATGGAAGCTGTTGTTGTCAATGTGCCACTGGTGGAAGCTGTTGTCAATATGCCACTGATGGAAGCTGTTGTCATTATGCCACTGATGGAAGCTGCTTTCAATATGCCACTGATGGAAGCTGTTGTCATTGTGCCATTGACAGAAGCTGTTGTCAATGTGCCACTGATGGAAGCTGTTATCAATATGCCACTGATGGAAGCTGTTGTTGTCAATATGCCACTGATGAAATCTGTTCTTGTCAATATGCCATTGATGTAAGCTGTTGTCAATATGCCGCTGATGGAAGCTGTTGTTATCAATATGCCACTGATGGAAGCTGTTGTCAATACGCCACTGATGGAAGTTGTTGTTGTCATTATGCCTCTGACGGAAGCTGTTGTCAATATTCCACTGATGGAAGTTGTTGTCAATATGCCACTGATGGAAGTTGTTGTTGTCAATGTGCCCCTGGTGGAAGCTGTTGTCAATATGCCACTGATGGAAGCTGTTGTCATTATGCCACTGATGGAAGCTGCTTTCAATATGCCACTGATGGAAGCTGTTGTTGTCAATATGCCATTGATGGAAGCTGTTGTTGTCAATATGCCACTGATGGAAGCTGTTGTCATTATGCCATGATGGAAGCTGTTGTTGTCATTGTGCCACTGATGGAAGCTGTTGTTGTCATTATGCCACTGATGGAAGCTGTTTTCAATATGCCACTGATGGAAGCTGTTGTTGTCAGTATGCCACTGATGGAAGCAGTTGTTGTTAATATGCCACTGATGGAAGCTGTTTTCAATATGCCACTGATGGAAGCTGTTGTCAATATGGCACTAATGGAAGCAGTTGTTTTCAATATGCCACTGATGGAAGCTGTTGTCAATATGCCACTGTTGGAAGCTGTGTCAATATGCCACTGATGGAAGCTGCTGTTGTCAATATGCCGCTGATGGAATCTGTTGTGAATATGCCACTGATGGAAGCTGTTGTTTTCAATATGCCACTGATGGAAGCTGTTGTCAATATGCCACTGATGGAAGCTGCTGTAGTCATTGTGCCACTGATGGAAGCTGTTGTCAATATGCCACTGATGGAAGCTGCTGTAGTCATTGTGCCACTGATGGAAGCTGTTGTCAATATGCCACTGATGGAAGCTGCTGTAGTCATTGTGCCACTGATGGAAGCTGTTGTTGTCAATATGCCACTGATGGAATCTGTTGTGAATTTTCCACAGATGGAAGCTGCTGTTGTCAATATGCCACTGATGGAAGCTGCTGTTATCAATATGCCACTGAGCTGTATGTACTCAGCAATAAACAATGCAACGTATGCTTCACCGAGTCAAGTGTGCTCTCGACCACTTCACAATCTCAGCATGAACCAAAGAGCTGAATTCCAGACCTTTGATGTCGCAGTTACATTCAACCTAGTGTGGCATCGAGGCACTTCGGTAAAACTGAAGTCAATGGACATCAAATAGAAAGCACTCCAATGGTTAGATTCAGATCCTACACAAAGAGGAGAGTTTAGGCTCTTGGAGGTCGAACATCCCTATAGCAGGAGTTCTTCATGTCAATCCTATGCCAAATCATCTTCAGTTACTTCATTAATGAAATTCTATTCCTCCCTGGGAGTATTGTATTCAGTGCTGTTTGCCTTACTATAGGAGAAATGTTATTAAAACTGTTATTAAAAATGTTATTAAAGAGGGCAGAAAAGATTTACAAGGATGTTGACAGGGCTTGAGTGGCATAATTATAGGGAGAGATTGGGCAGGAGGGGCTTTATTCCTTGGTGTGTTGGAGACTGAGAGGTGATCTTGTAGAGGGGATACAATCATGATGGGGAATTATTAGGATGAACCTACACAGTCTTTTTTCCAGAAAAGAGGAATCCAAAAATAAAGGGTATAGGATTAAGGTGAAAAAGAAAATATTTATCGAGACAAATATTTTTTACACAACAGATGGCATCCCTGAAGGAGCCGCGAGAGATAGCGGCTGAGGCAGTTCTCATAACAACATAAAAAGACTGTTGGATAGGAAAGGTGTAGAAGGTTATGGGTGAAATACTGACAAATGGGTCTCTTATTGAAGGGGAAGTTTGGATGGCATGGAGCAGCTGATTATGAACCTATAAGATCAGATGTAAGGATGTTCAGTTCTATTCACCTCTCTTCAATAAATAAAGGAGTCCTTACCGGCACATAGAAAATTTTGGACAAAATTCAGGAAGGGGCTGATAAATGGTGAGTAGTATTTGCACCACCAAAGAGCCAGGAAATGACCAACTCCAACAATACAGTGACTACCCACCTACTTGTCATATCCATTTCCATCACCATCAATATCCTGGGGTTGGCACTGACCAGAGGACCACATGGACCAGCCACATACATATATGCCATGACTTCTAGGATGGGGCAGGGTAAGGGTGGATGTCTCACCTCCTGATACCCCAAAGCCATTCCTCCACCTGAAAGGCACCCCTGGCATGGATTTCTCTCCACTTTCCTGAATGGGTACTGTTCCAACAACTCTCATGGGATTCAACACCATCCAGGACAAAGCAATCCAGTTGATTGTCGCCTCATCCAGCACCACGTGCAGTCACTACCAACGCCAGCAGCACACGGTGGCCACGGTATCCCCCATTCAAGCATCACTGTCTAGTTACTGGCCCTGGTCTGGTTGATCTCCCATAATGGTGTCCTCTTTCACCAAGGACAAGGGTACAGATTCATGGAACTAAGACCACCTTCATTGTTGCTTTCGAGAACCACCGCAGCCCTTCTGGTAAAGATCGTTCCAGTCCTGGAACACCTCACCTGCCAGCACTGTGGGAATACATTCACCAGAAGGACAGCATTGGTCCAAGAAAGCAGCTCACCATCACCTTCTGTAAAGAAAGAGTTAAATGTGATTTCTCCTTGGTGTATGTGGGAAATAAAACAGAAGTCTGTAAGACAAAATGGTGCTGGCTTGAAGAGGCATTGTTCTGAGAAGGTTGAAGGAGTACGTCTACAGCCTTGAGTGTAGATAGTGATGGATACATGGTTGTTGAGGGTAGGTGAGACATGTTGCAGGTGCAGGTACTAACTGGTGCCTTATCATTGGAAAGTACTAGTTTTGAAGGGTATGAAAAAGGGGCAATTTCTTTGTGCATTTCTTTTTGACTAGGTGACAGTGCTAAAGGTTGAAGAAGTTAAGGACAAGTAGAGAGAGAGAGAATGAATGAATAAGAATCTCCTGCCTTCTTCCCATAACCTTTGGTGCCCCGACTAACCAGGAACCTATCAACTTCTGCTTTAAATACAGGTTGAGCACCATTTATCTAAAATGCTTGGGGCCGGAAGTGTTTTGGATTTTGGATATTTTTGGATTTTTGAATATATAATGAGAGAGCCTGGGATAGATATCATTTCCAACTCTGAATTTATGTGCTACCAATAAAAAAATCTTTGTCTTACACTTGTTCATTACAGTTATGTTCCTAACAGTAAAAATTATTACGTACCATAAGTATAATGAGTGCAGGGTAACAAAAGCGGTGCAGGAGCATCGGGCAAATACTTGAATCAGCTGTTGATTCCAGGCTCTTAGTCTCCACCTACAATGCTTTATTTTGATTAAAAGGTTACAGTACACTGTATTTGTATTTTACTTTTTTTTAGATCTATTGTAGGGTATAAAAACGATCAGCATTGTAGACTGATTCTGCTGTTAGATTTTCATCAGTGATGCTTTAAAAGTTGCATGCTGTTATGTAAGATACAAAAGCAATCAGTGTCGTAGACTTGTTCTGGTCCTAGATTTTCATGATCGGACACTTTAAAAATTCAAAATGATTGCTAACATTGCAATTACCTTCCTTACCACTAACTCAACCTGCAAGTTAACCTTTAGGGAATCCTGCACAAGGACTCCTAAGTCCTTTGTAGCTCTGATCAGCAAATGCTTGAAAAATTTAACGGCATGCCCTTTCTTAAATTTCTGCAAACCATCTGCTGAATATTCACAACTATCTTCAATTTTTATCTTATCGTTATCGATCTTAGGTAACAGGTGCTAAACTGCTCATGATACTCCAAGTTCAGTCTGATCATTAGCGTTGCAACTTTGCTTCCATATTCTAGTCCTCTCAAAATGAATGCTAACATTGCATCTGCCTTCCTTACCGCTGACTTAACCTGCAAGTTAACTTTCATGGAATTCTGCACAAGGACTCCCTCAAGTCCCTTTGTAGATCTGATATTTCAAAACTCTCACCCTGCTTAGAAAATAGTTAATGCCTTTATTCCTTCTACCAAAGTGCATCAGAATCAGAGTCAGAATCAGGTTTATTATCACCGGCATGTGACGTGAAATTTGTTAACTTAGCAGCAGCAGTTCAATACAATACATAATCCAGCAGAGAGAAAAAATAATAATAACAATAAATAAAATAAAACATAATAAATGAACAAATAAATCAATTACATATATTGAATAGATTATTTAAAGAATGTGCAAAAACAGAAATACTGTATATTAAAAAAGTGAGGTAGTGTCCAAAGCTTCAAAGTCCATTTAGGAATCGGATGACAGAGGGAAAGAAGCTGTTCCTGAATCACTGAGTGTGTGGCTTCAGGCTTCTGTATCTCCTACCTGATGGTAACAGTGAGAAAAGGGCATGCCCTGGGTGCTGGAGGTCTTTAGTAATGGATGCTGCCTTTCTGAGACACTGCTTCCCAAAGATGTCCTGGGTACATTGTAGGCTAGTGCCCAAGATGGAGCTGACTAGATTTACAACCTTCTGCAGCTTCTTTCGGTCCTGTGCAGTAGCCACTCCATACCAGACAGTGATGTAGCCTGTCAGAATGCTCTCCACAGTACAACTGTAGAATTTTTTGAGCATATTTATTGACATGCCTAATCGCTTCAAACTCCTAATAAAGTATAGCCGCTGCCTTGCCTTCTTTATGACTACATCAATACGTTGGGACCAAGTTAGATCCTCAGAGATCTTGACACCCAGGAACTTGAAGCTGCTCACTCTCTCCATTTCTGATCCCTCTATGAGGATTGGTACGTGTTCCTTCGTCTTAGCCTTCCTGAAGTCCACAATCAGCTCTTTCGTCTTACTGATGCTGAGTGAATGACCATACACTTCCTGATACTATATTCCATCTACCTACTTTGCATTCTCCAAGTCTTTCTGAGTCCTTTTGCTGGCTCCCTACTTCCTCAGCACTACCTGCCCCACCAACTATATTTGTATCGTTTGCAAACTTGACCAAAATTCTATCATCCAAATCATTATCATATATAACGTGAAAAAGAAGCAGTCCCAACTGTCACCAGCAGTGAACCAGAAGAGGCCCCCTTTATTCCCACTCTTTGCCTGTTGCCAATCAGCAAATCTTCTATCCAATTTGTAAACTTCCTGTAATACTGTAGGCTCTTATCTTTTTAAGCAGCCTCACGTGCGGCACCTTGTCAAAGGTCTCCTGAAAATCTAAGTAAACAAAATTCACTGACACTTCTTTATCATTACAACCCGTTATGTACACAAAGAATTCAAACAAACTTGTTAGGCAAGATTTCCCTTTAAGGAAACCATGTTGACTTTGGCCTGTTTTATCATTTGCCTCCAGATACGCTGAAATCTTATCTGTAATATGGACTGCCAACCACTGAAGTCAGGCGAACTGGCCTCTAATTTGATAATTTCCTTTTTTCTGCCTCCCTCACTTCTTAACAAGTAGTGTGAAAGCTGCAAATTTTCAATCCTCCAGAACCATTGCAGAATCTAGTGATCCTTGAAAAATCATTACCAAAACCCCCACAATTGCTTCAGCTACTTATTTCAGAACCCTGGGGTGTAGTCCATCTGATCCAGGTGACTTATCTACCTTCAGACCTTTCAGCTTCCCAAGCACCTTCTCCTTAGTAATAGCAACTACACTCACTTCTGCCTCCTAACACATTTGCGTTTCTTTCATTCTTCCAATGCCTCCTACAGTGAAGACCATCGTAAAATACTTATTAAGTTCCTCTGTTATATCTTTGTCCCCCATTACTAACTCCCCAGCGTCATTTTCCAATGGTCCAATATCCACTCTCATCTCTCTTTTGCTCTTTATTTATCTGAAAAAACATTGTATCTTCTATTATATTATTGGCTAGCTTATCTTCATGTTTCATCTTTTCTCTAATTTTTTTTTAATTACCATCTATTGGTTTTTTAAAGCTTCCCAATCCTCTAACTGCCCACAAGTTTTTGCTATATTATATGCCCTCCCTTTTGTTTTGAGCTCTCTTTGACTTCCCTTGTCAGCCACAGTTATCTCATCCTCTCTTTACAGTACTTCTTCTTTGGAATGTATTTATCCTGTGCCTTCTGAACTGTTCTCAGAAAGTCAAGCCATTGCTGTTCTGCTGTCATCCCTGCTAGTGTCCCCATCCAATTAAGTTTGGTCAGCTCCTCTCATGACCTGTAATTCCCTTTACGCCACCGTAATACTCATACATCAAACTTTAACCTGCCTCTCAAACTGCAGGGTGAATTCTAACATATTATGATCATTGCTTCCTAAGGGTTCCTTTACCTGAAGCTCCCTAATCAAATCTGGTTCATTAAACAACACCCAGTCCAGTATTGACTTCCTCCTAGTGGGCTCAACCACAAGCTACTTAAAAAGCCATCTCGTACACGTTCTACAAATACCCTCTGTTGGGATCAAGTCCAACCTGATTTTCCCAATCTACCTGCATATTTAAATCCCCCATGACTACTGTAACATTGCCCTTCTTGCATGCTTTTTCTACCTCACGTAATTTGTACCCCACTTGCTGGCTACTGTTTGGAGGCCTGCATATAACTTCCACCAGGATTGTTTTACCCTGACAGTTTCTTGACTCTACCACAAGGATTCCACATCTTTTCATCCTACAGTATCAAAAGATACTTCTCTGAGGATTTGATTTCACTTTCTACCCACAGAAACAACCCATTACCTCTGCCTACTTGCCTATCCTTTCAATTCAATGTGTATCCTGGGGTGTTAAGCTCCCAGCTATAATCTTCTTTCAGCCATGACTCAGTGATGTCATACATGCACGTCATACCTGCCAATCTCTAACTGCACAACAAGATCATCTACCTTATTCCGTATATTACAAGTATTCAAACATAACACCTTCAGTCTTGTATTCGTCACCCTTTTTGATTTTGCTTCCATGTTACACTCCAACTCATCCCACTGACTGCAATTTTGCTCCATCATCTGCCTGTCCTTCCTCACGGTCTCACTACACACTGTGTCTACTTGTATATCAACTGACCCATCCTCAGCCCTATCACTCCAGTTCCCATCTCCCTGCCAAATCTTTTTAATCCCTCCCCAACAGCCCTAGCAAACCTGCCAGCAAAGATATTGATGTCTCTCACTTCAGGTGTTCAGCTGTAACACAGCCTTTTTGTACAGGCCACACATTCCCCAGAAGAGATCCCGGTGATCCAGAAATCTGAAACACTGCGGACTGCACCAATTCCTCAGCCAAGCATTCATCTGCCAAATCATGTATTTTTAACCTCACTGGCACGTGACACAGGCAGCATAGAGCCTTAGAGTCATTGAACACTACAGTACAGAAACAGGCCCTTTGACTCATTTAGTCCATCCTGTACCATTAAGCTGCCTAGTCCCATTGACCTACATTTGGTTCATAGTCTCCTATACCCCTCCCATCCATATACCTATGCAAATTTCTCACAAATGATGAAATAGAACCCCCGTCCACCACTTCTGCTGGCAACTCATTCCACATTCACATCACCATCTGAGTGAAGAAGTTTCCCCTCATGTTCCCCTTAAACATTTCACCTTTCACCCTTAACCCATGACCCCTAGTTGTAGACTCACCCAACCTCAGTGGAAAAAGCCTGCTTGTACTCCTCATCTTTTTGTATACCTCTACCACATCTCACCTCAATCTTCTACATTCTAGGGAATAAAGACCTAACCGATTCAACCTTTCCCCATAACTCAGATCCTCAAGTCCTGGCAACATCCTTGTAGATGTTTCCTACATTCTTTCAATCGTATTTACATCTTTCCTGTAGGTTGGTGACCAAGACTGCACCCAATACTTCAGCATCTTGTACAATTTCAACATAACATCCCAATTCCTGTACTCAGTACGTTGACTTATGAAGGCCAATGTGTCAAAAACCTTCTTTACTACTCTACCTACCTGTGACACCAGTTTCAATGAATTATAGATCTGTATTCACAGTGCCCTACCGCTCACCATGTAAGACCTAACCTGGAAGGTCCTCCCAAATTGCAAAACCTCGCACTTCTCTGCATTAAGTTCCATCTACCATTTCCAGACCATTTTTTTTTTAGCTGGTCCAGATCTCTCTACAAGTTTTGATAGTCTTCTTCACTGACCACACCCTCAATCTTGGTGTCATCTGTTAATTTGCTGATCCAGTTAAACACATTACCCTCCAAATCATTGATATAAATGACAAACAATGGACCCAGCACTGATCTCTATGGCACCCCACTACTCACAGGGTACTCTGCACTGGCTGCCTGTTCCCTTTCCCTCTTCTGACAGTCACTCAGCTACGTGCCTCCTGCAACTTAGGGGTAGCTACGTCTCTGTATCTCTAACCTATTACCTCTGAATTCTCCCATATGTGCTGAAGGTCATCAAGCTGCAGTTCCAGTTCCTTAACTCAGTCTCTAAGGAGCTGCAACTCGATGCACTTTGTGCAGACGTTGTTACTATGAAGTCTGGAGGTCTCCCTGAGTTCCTACATCGTACACAAAGAACATATCACTAACTCTGAATCCATTCCCAAAGCACTAGCTACATAAATGATGGCTCTGCCTGTTCATGCCAAAGACTGTTGGGCCAAAACCTCTTTCTCTAACCCGGCCTGGTTGCACAATGGTTGTCCCCACAATTGCCGCACTGTTTAAACCTCACTCCTTTTTATTGGCTTTTACTAAGTCACTAATAACCCTAGCAATCACATGCTCAGCAGACAAGTCCCAACAGGTTCCAATCTCTTCTTAAAACTGGCACACAAATTTCTCAAAGGACTGCCTCCAACTCTCTCCACAATCTCCCACTCCGCAGACAAGTCAAGACTCTCCTTTTAAAGCTTGAGGCCCTGGGGACAATTAAAAGAGGATAGTTAGAGGTAATGACGTAGAACCACAAAAGGGACTGCTGAGTAGAGGAGAAGTCCACAGGATGCCAAAGGATAGGATGTGAGACATACACTCAGTAGCCACTTTATTAAGTCCCTACTACATCTAATAAAATGGTCACTGAGTGTATGTTTGTGGTCTTCTGCTGCTGTAGCCCATCCACTTCAAGGTTCAACGTGTTGTGCATTCAGAGATGCTCTTCTGCACATCACTGTTGTAATGTGTGGTTATTTGAGTTATTTTACCTTCCTGTCAGCTTGAACCAGTCTGGTCATCTCCTCTGACCTCTCTCATTAACAAGGTCTTTTCACCAACAGAACCGACGCTCTGTTTTTCACACCATCATCTGTGAACTCTAGAGACAGTTGTGCATGAAAATCCTTAGAGTTCAGCAGTTTCTGAGATCCTCCAAGCACCCCGTCTGGCACCAACAATTATTCCACAGTCAAAGTCACTTAGATCACATTGTTTCCCCATTCTGACTTTTGGTTTGAACAACAACTGAATTTCTTTGCCATGTCTGCACGCATTGAGTTGCTGCCACATGATTGGCTGATCAGATATTTGCGTGAAAACATCAGGTGTACAGGTGTACCTAATAAAGAGCCCACTGAGTGTAGGCCCTCACACAGGCTTGATCGATTCAAATTAGAAAATATTATTCTTCAGGTTGTGGTACTTGGGATCATGGTGAAAATAATGTACGGTTGTAATTACTGTGCTAGTTAATGGATGTATTAGTGTTGAATCTGGGTTTGATTATGTGTGTAAACCCATGTAATATGACTCTATGTAGTCAAGAGTGTGTGGGTTAAAGCGTGAGGGTGTAGGACAAGGGAGCGGCTCTTGGAGATAGCTTGTATGAACATGATGGACTGAATGGCTTGCTGTGCTGTAATGACTCTATCATTCAGTTATATATATCAGAGAAGTGATTCCTAGTTTTTCAATACAAGTCGAAATCATTGTGTAAAGCCTTAACTTGAGAGGACATACCCATGACTACAAGTCCGATCACCACATTAGAAGAAGGATGTAGAGACTTTGGAGTGGGTGCAAATGAGGCTCATCATGGTGGCTTCTGGCATCTCTCCCCTTTTTCTCAGTCCTGATGAAGGGGCTCGATCCAAAACGTTGACTGTTTACTCTTTTCCGTAGATGCAGCCTGACCTGCTGAGTTCCTCCAACATTTTGTATGCTTTGCTCACCATGATGCTGACTGGATTTGAGGGCATATGGTTGGACAAATTTGGAATGATTTCTCTGGCGTGTCAGAGGCTGTGGGAAATCTGAAAGAAGCGTATAAACTTATGAGAGGCATAGACGGGACAGACAATCAGAATAATTTTCCATATATAGCAAAGTCAAGTACTAAAGGAAATGCATTTACACAGAGACAGGGAATGTTTAAAGGAGATGTATGGGGCAAGTTTTCATACACGAGGAAGGTGGGTACTTGCCAGAGGCAATGGTGACAGTAGATATGACAGTAACATTTCAGAGGCTGATAGATGGGGGAGATGAATATGTAGGGAATGGAGGGATATGAACCATGTACAGGCAGAAAGGACTTAGTTTAATCTGGCATCATGTTTGGCCCAGACATTATGCTCCAAAGGTTTGCTTCTCATGAGAGGCTTATTCAAGGTTTAGGAAGCAAGGATCTGACAGGGCTCCAGAGAGTCACAAAGTAGCCAGGAAAGAGCTGAAGAATGATCTTCATGCAGCTAGAAGGAGGCATGAGAAGCTAGGTATTCACCAGTGAGAGCAATCTCAACGTTTGTGAGGACAATGTAAAAGATGCTGATATGCTAGAACAAATTGATATTAAGAAAATTAGTGGTGGATGCATGGAACACCCTACCAAGGGTGGTGGTAGAGGTAGATATGTTAGGAGTATTTAAGAAATGCTTATATAGGCATAAAACATAGAGGGCTATGTAGGAGAGAATGATTAGATTGATCTTAGAGCAGGTTAAAAGGTTGGTAAACATCATGGGACAAAGGGCCTGGACTCTGCTGTTTTGTTTCATGTTCAACGTTCTGTTGTTATCTTCAGTGTGCTATGTTTGCTGAGTGAATTTACCCTATGCTTAGCTGCATATGCAGATTTGTATATTTCATATATTTCTTCTTTCTTATTTGTTCTTATATGTGTATGTTTTGTATATGTCTTTGTAAGTAATCAGTTAATTTTGCGAGAATATCAATAATTAATTGCCAGAATAATTTAATATGTGTTAATACAATACTTGGCATCTCAAGTATTTACTTATACCATTAAATTATTTCTCAAAGCGAAAGGGAAATTGGTAAATATTGACTGTTTTGTGTTATTGGAGCTATACTGTTTAGTTTTTTAACTTGTGTTGTAAATGCACCTCATTATTTGTTACTTTACTGGTGTCAAGAAGGTTGTTGTGATGTGTTTGTAGTGCTTGTCGCTCTCACTTTCAGCTTCCACCGCTGGCGACCAGTCTTGCTAAAAGGAGAGCTGAATGCACAAGTCTCTCCCTGTCAGAACGCAGCCCCTTCTTACAGCAGGCCTCATGTAGTGCCTCCTCACTGGCGACACATGGAAACTGAACTCCTTTCGGGCTCAGGCTGAACTATGGAGGATGTGAGGAGGTCTGGCCCCTGCACACATGGACACGCCCTGGTGCTCGTGAACCAGATCCCCAGCTATGGGTAAAAATAGCCCCACTGCCTTGTGGGCAGCCTCGGGAGAGATGAAGGCTGCAGGAGTAAACCCAGACAGTAAAACCTGGAGTTCCGGAATGGAGCCCCTATGCAGCTGAACGTCATTGAACATCTTTCTGGCAACTCCTGCAGCCAAGTTGGTGCCAAACATATTGCTTCATAAGCTTTCCTTTGGACTACTTTGGTGAGGCCAAGAGGGGGATCTTGACGACTGGACATCTCAGGATCTCCATACCTTCCACCCCAGGCTTGTGATGATCATCATCATCACCCATTGTCCTTCGGACAGACGGATGCCAAACACCACTTCCACTAGTGGTAATATTACTTTATGTGTTATGTGGGTGAGTTATATGTACTGTGTTCTGTAACTTAGTCCAGAGGCCTGCCGTTTCATTTGGCAGGGTACATGTGTACGGTTGAATGACAACAAACTGATCCTGAACTGGAACTTGAAGTGTAGTTTTAAAAGTAATGTGTACCTGTGGCATGATTTCTTTGGTACAAAAATCACTGCTGTGAGTTAAATGTTGCTCACCTTCATGAAAGAATGTGTTGCAGGGACCCATAACGTTATTACCTGCCTCAGAGAAAAACAACACAAAAGGGTCTATGGAGTTTGTCGGAGGTGTTAGCACTTGGGATGTCTCAGCAGTTGAGACTGTGTCCCTTGGTGTTGAGCAGATGCCTTTGTTTATTCACACATTCAGACATGTGAAGAATGATAGAACTTGTGGCTTGGATTAGTTCCTTGTCATTCTTTGTGTTTTTACCTCTGCTTTAACTGTGCCTGTCTCCTCATTGAGAACCACTCTGGGAAACTGACGTTCGCTCACTTACCTTTCTCAGACCACCCTCTGTACACTTGGCATCTGTGGGCCTGTCAACCATTCCACGAATGCAGGTTTACAGTCCACGTTGCCTGCTCCCTTGCATCTTCTATCAGCTTTGCCTGCAGCTTGCTGAAACACATACTGGCTCACTCCAAAGCAAAGATTAGATGTTGAAACCTGTATTACTTACAGTATATCATGTACTAAACATTGTAATGTGAGGATTCCTTATCATTTCATTCCAGTCCCTGTTCATGGCATCAGGTTTGCTGAAACCTTTGGCCTCTGCCAGTGAAGGTGTGCAGTCAGAATGGAAGAGGAGGGCTGAGAGGCCACAATACTGTGCTGTATGCTCCTCTGATTTAATGCCTTCTTCTGCATTTGGAGTTGGGTGGTAGTCCCTACTAACAATGCCTTTGAGTTAAGGCATAATCTTATCCATCCATTGTGTTTATTTCTCACCACAGTGGTGCCCCCCCCCCAAATCCACAAGTTGAACTGGTTAGATTTGGCAGTTACCCAACTTAAACAACTTTTGGCCCACCTTGGGGGGTGGGGGGGGGGGTTCCTTTTTCAAGCTTCATCTTCAGCTCAAGTTCATGTGTCCACAAGAAGCATTGGCTTTCGGATCAGCATTGATGTGATACTTAACATCTTCAAAGCGTCCAACTGTTTCATCAGAACATTCTGGGAAGGTTAGGATGCTTCTCTTTGGAGCGTGTTTTTCAGTCAATATTGTTATTTTCCCCAGCCCGTGACTTAGTGAGTGAACTGTAGTTGCCAGACCAGAAAAGGAGCTCCTGTTTCAGTGAGACAGAATATGTAACTGACTTCTTTGTGCATTTCACTTGGGCCAATCCAACCTATGGAGTTCCACTTCCTTCACATACAGTTGATTTCTTTCAGGGTGTTTTCTCTTGGATATACATCTCATTTCAGGTCTTTAGGAAAGATCTTATGCTATTGGCAGTGTGTATTGGTTGCTTTGAGCTTCTGTATCCAGCTTTAGCTTTAGGTCATGTTTGCGGGCTTGTTCTCACTTTCTTCTCACCTGTATATTATGTCTATAAGACTATGAAACCGTTAGACATAAAAACAGAATTAGGCCACATGGTCCATTGAGTCTGCTCTACCATTCCATCATGGCTGATTTATTATTCTTCTAATCCCCATTCTCCTCCCATCTCCCCATAACCTTTGACTCCCTAACAAATCAAGAACCTATCAACCTCCGCTTTAAGTATATGCAATGACTTGTCCTCCACAGCCATCTGTGGCAATGAATTCCACAGATTCACCACCCTCGGGCTGAGGAAATTCATCTTCATCTCCGTACTAAATGGACATCTCTCTATTATCAGACTGGGCTCTCTGGGCTATTCAACAGCCTTTCAACATCCACTCCATCTAAGCCTTTCAATATTAATGAGATTCCACCCCCCGGCCTTATTTTTCTAAACTCCAATGAGTGCAGACCCAGAACCATCAAATGCTCCTCATACGCTAACTCACTAACTGTTTCATCCTCATGAACCTCCTCAAGACCTTCTCCAATGCCACCACATCACTTCTCAGATAAGGGGCCCAGAATTGTTCACAAAACTCCAAGTGCAGTCTGACCAATGCCTTAAAAACCCTTAGCATTACATCCTTGCTTTTGTATTCTCGTCCTGTCGAAATGAATGCTAACATTGCATTTGCCTTCCTGACCTCCGACTCAACCTGCAAGTTAACCTTTAGGAAATCCTGCATGAGCACTTCCAATTCCCTTTGCACCTTCGATTTTTGAATTTTCTCCCCATTTAGAAAATAGTCTACTTCTCTAATCCTTCTATCAATGTGAATGACCATACTTTTTCCTATGGTATATTCCATCTGCTACTTCTTTGCCTGTCTCCTAATCTGTTTAAATCTTTTTGCAGACACTCTGCTTCTTGAACATGACCTCCCCTCCACCTTTCTTCGTACTGTCCACAAACCTGCCACAAATCCATCAATTCCTTCGTCCAAATCATTGACATATAATGTGAAAAGAAGCAGTCCAGACACCAACCCCTGTGGAACACCAGCAGCCAACCAGAAAAAGCCATCTTTATTCCCACTCTTTGCTTCCTGCCAGTCAGCTCATCTTCTTTCAGTGCTGGTACCTTTCCTATGATAACATCAGTTCCTATCTTGTTGAGTGCCTTGTGTGCAGCACCTCGTCAAAGGCCTTTGGAAAACCCAAGTAAGCAACATCCATCGACTCTCCCTTGTCTATTTTGTCTGTTATTTTCCTCAGGGTTCCAACAGATATGTCAGGCAAGATTCTCCAATCAGGAAACTATGCTGACTTTGGACGATTTCATCATTCCCCTGATAACTCCCACATCCAGTCACTCCATCTGTATGGACCCAATGTCTAACATGTCCTTGAGATCCCTGTCACTTCCTTGGGGAGATATGGCAAAGGAAGAGTGGAGCATATTTCTGTAGATGCATTCTAACTGCTTGTATCACCGTCTGGCATGGCGACACCAATGCACAGGATCAGGAAAAGCTGCCAAAGGTTGCAGACCCAGACAGCTCCATCATGGGCACCGGCCTCCCCAGCATCGAGGACATCTTCAAAAGGCAATGACTCGAAAGGCAGCATCATTAATGACCCCCAACTCCCAGGACATGCCCTCTTCTCATCACTACAATCAGAGAGGAAGTACAGGAGCCTGAAGCCGCACCCTCAATATTTGAAGAACAGCTTTCTCCCAACCGCCATTAGATTTCTGAATCGACAATGAACCCATGAAATCTACCTCATTATACTTTTGTTCTCCTTTTGCACAACATGTTTATCTTTTTTAAAAATATACAGTATATTTCTTATTCTAATTTATACTACATTTTATGTATTGCTACTGCAAAACCACAAATTTTGTGACAAATGTCAGCAATAACAAGCCTGTTTGTGATTCCGGTTCTGAAATGGGTGTTCCAGTTCCTGTTCTCCTGCTTCAGTGTTTTGCTCTCTCCATTTCTCTATATCTTCTTACATTCAGTTCTGCCGTTGCTTAAGTTTGCCACATAATCTTCATCTGGGAACTCATGTCTTCATCCTTTCCTGCTCCATGTCCTCTGACTTTCACCCTTTCATTATATTGTCCAACTGTATCAAACCTCGTGACTATGTGTGGAGACTGGCTGCCTACCTGCTTGACCTTTCCATCAGCCGACCTGTAACCTCCTGTGTTCGGGCCACATCTGCAGCTTGCACTAAAGTGAGATCCACAAACTGACCAAGGTCATTGCACCTCTGGGAATGTTGAAACCAAATGCCTTTGCTTGTATCTATTAATGTTCTTCCATATCCTTACAATCTGCTGCACTTCCAAACTGAGTCATAATATCATTGACCATTTTGTCTCTTTCTTGACTGAGGCTTTGGAAGTCATATCTGCAATATAATGACTGGATTTTAGTTTGAGATTATTTAAAGTTGCATCCACCTTTTTACTTTTATTCTCATTTAACTCCCATTTGTGTACACAGTTGATACGATATATTTGACCCTTTCTTCATGACTCATCTGTCAGAAGACTACTGAATGTAAGTTTGCATTTTCTGAATGTGACCACCTGAAGACACAGAATGGGCCTCTTTCTTCAGATTCAGTACTCACATCTTCATACAATACAGATTTTCTCCATTTACTTAGCTGCTGCTTCCAAAATGCATCTTTCTTTCCAATATGCATCCAGATAGGATGGTGCATTGATTAAAATTGGCAGGAGTTGAAAGAGCATACCAAATTTCTTGAAACTCTTGAGGAATGGTTTAAGATAGCGCTACTGAAGGTGAGTGATGGCTTACTGGTAGTTCAAAGGCAATAAATTCAAGTAAAAACATTATTAACAGCACCTTTTCTGAAGTAAATTGTGGTAAACTATCACCACAACCAACAAAGAGGCGAGCAGCAGCGATACTGATTCGAGGGATGAGCCGTGCTGGTGCGTTGCAAAATCGAAGCGTAATGTGTTTGAGACGGGGTTGCAGACAGAGATGTTGCTGTTGGAGATGGAATCGGAGTGAACGCTTCAGAGAGGAGGAGTTTTGATGCCCGTCCACCTAACCCAGGTGCGAGGTAGGAGCGCTCTAAGTCCCAAGCCAATTTGGAGAGGTCGAGAATGGCTTCATGCTGGGCTATGAGGTCTAGGTCCAGAGATATCGCTGCACCAGGGCCTGGATGCTAATGCGAGGCACTATCTGGCGTTTGAGCAATTTAAGCAATGGCCCGGATAGACTGGAAAGGCAGGATGTCGGGACAGTAAGTGAGAGTTGTGCTGATTTCACTTGCTGTCCCATGATGTTCACTTCTCTCTCTGCAGTGCTGAGGCTGTGAGCTTGATCCAGCTGCTGTGCTTTGCATCTGTGAGCATGGCGATTTACTCACTAATTTGATGAACTAAGACTAAGGCTTAGGGCCTAGTCTGGCTGCTCCGGGATTCAGATCTACCGACTCAATTCGGCTCAGGATGCTGTTGTTTGCTTCTATAATTTGCATGATTTGTGTTTTTTCTCTTTCACTACACATTGGGCTCTTTTGGGTTTCTTGCTTTGTGGCTGCCAGGAAGCAGAGAAATCTCAAGATTGTATCATTTATCTATATTTTGATAATAAATGCATCGTGAATCCTTTGAAGTAGTGGCATTAGTGAGCTTTCTTGGCCACGGACCAGGAGAGGCTATTGTTAATGCTTACACTGAGGAACTTGAAGCTTTTAACCCCCCCAACCTCAACACCATTGATGTAGACAGGAGTGTGTGCCCCACCCCCCTGAAGTTAATGACCAGCTGTTTTGTTTTTCTGTTGCCATGACACCATGTTACTAAGAGCTCTCTCTTCTTCCCGAACTCCGACTCATCATTATTTGAGCTATGACCCACTAGGGGGGTGTCACCTGAGAATTTGTAGGTGGAGTTAATCAAAAAACTGTACAATTCAGAACCCTTCCCAGCTTCTCTCAGCCAACATTACCACCACTTGTGTCATACATTTTCATCTGGTGGGATTGCAAATATCTCCTTCATGCTCTCCAATGTGGTAACAGACACTCCCAATTACATCATGTGACCAATGAACCCTCTCACCTGTAAGTCTTTAGGAGACAGGAGGAAAGCAAATCACTAGAGAAAATGCACACCGTTGTGGGGAGAACATAGAAAGTCCTTGCAGACAGTGGTGGAATTAAATCCGGCTCACTGGCATAGTAATAGCACTAGCATAACCGCTATGTTATCGTAGGTCAGCTTTTTGCACTCCAAAAATGCACTCAATCAGCCTAGCTGTCTGCATAAATTAACCCTTTCATCCCAACCTGGTGAAAATTATCTGAATAACTTCCACTGCAAAGATATCTCCCTTTATATAGGAAGACCGAACTGATCTGTAATAACCATGCTTACTCTGTACCCTGCATAGCTGTGGAAAACCACCCTGCCTTTGCACTCTATTTCTCCTGCACACCAGAAAGAAACTGAAATTGAAACAAGTTAAATTGAAAAAAAATTGAAAGAAGTTAAAACAAGCTTCGCCAGCTCTATCATGGTCAATTCTAAATACTGAAACATTGGCAGAAGCCTCCCCACCATTGAGGACATCCTCAAGGGGCAATCCCTCAAAAAGGCATCATCCATCATTAAGGACCCTCACCACTCAGGATGTCTTCTCATTACTACCATTAGAGAGGAGGTGCAGGAGGCTGAAGACCCATACTCAACATTTTAAGAACATCTTCTTCCCCTCCGCCATCAGATTTCTGAATGGGGCAATGAGCCAACCCATGAACACTAACTCATTATTTTTGCTCTCTTTTTGCACTACACATTTAATTTATTTTTATGTATGTTCCTTATTGTAATTTACTTTAGAGTAGTTTTATGTAATGCACTGAACATACGTCAGTGATAGTAAACCTGATTCTGACAAGTTACTAGAAAATATATAGGAAATCGATCCAGTCTCCAGGCAAACAAGCCAATAGTTTGGGGAAAAAGTGAGGCCTTTGTGTAAAAACCTCAGAAAATGTAATTAAAATAGTGTGGGAAATTTAATCATGTGAAATAAATGTTAAAAAAAAGATGTTTAAGCACCTCTTTTGTCAGAAAGCATTCCGAGTTCATTCAAGGATGAAGAAACTTCCATGGATCAGATAGACAATTGGAGGAGAATCTTCCAAATGAGATTTTTAGTTTCAAAGTTCATTGCTTGAGAAAAGCTAGGCAGAAAAGGGAAAGAGATCCTACACAGTGAGTGCTAGTGTAAGGCGTTGAAGAAATGGATCTCCAAAGTGGTAATCTCCAGATTACTTGCAGTGCCATGGGCTAGAGCAGGTAGGTATGGGAATGGTAGCACAGAGGAATGAGTAGCTGGGGAGACGGTGCAGGGAACAGGGTTTCCTGAACTGGAGAGGAACGAATATCCTGGCCAGGAAGTTCACCAGTGCTACTTGGGAGAGTTTAAACTAGTCTTGCACGGGGCTGGGGACCGGAGCCCCAGGTCAGTAAGGGAAGAATCGGACCAGAAGTTAGATGTCAGGGGAAGTATTGAAAGGCAAGATTGAAATAACAGGTATGATGGGTCAGATAGTGTCAAGTGTCTATGTTTAAAGCTAGGAGTATTATGGGTAAGGGTGATGAACCTAGAGTATGGATCAGTACATGGAACTACAATGAACTTAGTTGAGAGAGAGGTAGGAGTGGGTGATTAATGTACCAGGTTTTTGATGTTTTATAAAAGATAGAGAAGGAAGTAAAAGGTGGTGGTGAGGCTGGAGTTGCACTGCTAATCAGGGACAATATCATATCTGCACGCAGGCGAGACGTATTGGAGGGGTCAGACACCGAGTCCATTTGGGTGGAACTCAGGAATAGGAAGGGTACAATCACACTGATGGGATTGTACTACAGACATCCTAATAGCCAGTGGGACATTGATGAACAGATGTGTAATCAGATTAAGGAAATGTGTAAAACTAATGGGGCTGTTGTCATGAGGGATTTTAACTTCCCTAATATGAACTGGTGATATAGTGATATCCAAAAAGAAGGAGAATCCTATCTGCAGGCTGAGAATAAATGGGGAAGACATAAAACAAGTACAGAACTTTTGCTACTTAGGAAGCTGGGTGACATCAGATGGCAGGTGTGACTTGCACATCAAAAGAAGAATAGGGATGGCAAAAGACACCTTTACGAGAATGAAGAGTATACTGATCAACACTAAACTAGCATGACAACCTGCCTCAGAGTACTGAAATGTTACATTTATCCAGTTATGTTATATGGCTCAGAGTGTTGGACAATATCTAGTAACATGAGGAAACGAATTGAAGCAGCAAAGATGTGGCTTTTGAGGAGGGTGCAAAGAATATCATGGACGAAATGATTATCTAACGAGGATGTCATGAACGGAGTAAACACAAAAAGAGAAATAATGTGTGAGATCATGAAAAGGCAACAAAACTTTATTGGACATGTGATTAGGAAAGAGGAGTTATAGTGCCCAGTAATTATGGGAAAGACTGAAGGGAAGAAAGCAAGAGGAAGACAAAGACAAATGATGATGGAGACAGCAGCCAGAGAACTGGAAATGAATACCAATGAATTGATCCACTTGACCCGAAACAGGAGTGTGTGGGCCATGGCAGTCAATGCTCAAACTGGGCATGGCACCTGATGATGATGATAATGATGAATATAAACTGGAACCTTCTTAGTGCAAGAGGTTTTGGGGCAATTGGTTAAGTGTATCAAGGAAAGTTTCTTAAATCAACATATGGATGGTCAAATGAAAGAAAGGGTCGTACTGGTCTGGTGTTGGGTAATGAATCTGGCCAGCTGAATGACCTTTCAGTGGGTGTGCAGTTAGGGAACAATGACCTCAACTCCTTAATTTTCAGGTTAGGATAGGTATGGTCCTAGCGGGAGAGTTTTAAATTGGAGTTGAGCAAATTATGAGGGCTTTAGGCTGGAACTAAGAAGAGTTAATTGGGAAATTATTTTTTCTGGCAGGACCACATCAGACATATGGAGGGTGTTCAAAGATCAATCGCACAGAGTACAAGAAAGGTATGTCCTTGTGTGAAGGAGAGCTGGGGATGGAAAGATAAGAGAACCTTGAATGTCCTGAGAGGTATTTAATTTAGTCAAAAAGGAAAAGGAAAAACATGTAAAGCTTTGGAAGTTGGGATCAAATGAAGCACATGAGGAGTATAAAGAAGCCAGAAAAGAACTAAAGAAGGGAATTAGGAAAGCCAGGAGGGGCCATGAAAAGTCCTTGGCAAGTTGGATTAAAGTGAATTCCAAGGCATTCTATCAAAATCAAGAGGATAACTAGGGAAAGGTTGGGACCACTCAAGGATAAAGGAGGGAACATCTGCTTGGAAGCAGAAATTATGAGTGAGATACTTAATGAGTACTTTGTTTCAGTGTTTACCAAGGAAAAGGAGATGAAGGACAAGAAGATAAATGCTGAGTGTATAAATACATCAGGGCATTTAGAGGTCAAGGAAGCATGTGCTGGGCCTCCAATGAGTATTAACGTGGATATGGCCCCAGGGCCTGATGGGATTTACCCAGGTTATTGAAGAGGGCAAGAGACGAGACCTCTGGGGGTTTGACAAGTATCTTCATGTCCTCTCTAGCCGCAAGGAAGGTCCCAGAGGACAGGCATGTGGCTAATGTTATACCTCTATTTAAGAAGGGAGCAAGGGAAAATCCTAGGAGCTACAGACCACTGAGTCTCACGTCAGTTGTAGGGGAATTGCTGGTGAAAATTGTTAGGATAGGATATATGAGCATTTGGAAACCCATAGGTTAATTAGGGAGAACCAGCAAGGCTTTGTGCAGGGCAGGTCATGTCTTATGACAGGGCGGGTAAGTTTCTTGAGAAGGTGATGACAGAGATTGATGAGAGTAGGGCAGTGGATGTTGTCTACATGCACTTTAGTAAGGCACTTGACAAAGCCTCTCATGAAAGGCTAATCCAGAAGATTAAACTGCATGGGTTCAGTGGCAAACTGGCTGTTTAGATTCAGAACTATCTTACGCATAGCAGACAGAGGGTACTGGTTGAAGGGACTTATTCAAGCTGGAGGTTTGTAGTTAGTGGAGTTCTGCAAGGATCTGTGCTGGGACCTCTGCTGTTTGTGATGTATGTAAATCATCTGGATGAAAGTGTAGATGGGTGGGTTAGTAAGTTTGCGATGATACGAAGATCAGTGGAGTTGTGGATGGTGTAGAAGAAAGACAAAGAATACAGCACAATATAGATCAGTTGTAGATACGAGCAGAGAAATGGCAGATGGAGCTTAACCGAGATAAATGTGAGGTGTTGCACCTTGGTAGGGCAAATACAAGAAGACTGTACACTGTTAAGGGCAAGATCCTTAAGTGTTGCTGAACAGAGAGATCTTGGGAACCAAGTTCATAGTTTGAAAGTGGCTACACAGATAGATGTGTGTTCTTCCATCGTCAACGTCGATGAGGACCTCGACACCATTATCATGGTGTCAAGACTAGAGCGTGATTTGGATTTAAGTGAGGGAGAGTTGCGCAGCGTCAGCCTCACTCTCTCTTCCCAATTCCCATCTGGATCCAGTGGCAAGACAAGAGTCAAGACGACTGGAGATGGAACTAGGCGCAGTGGATGACCAGGACGTCTTCTGTGTCTTGTCCTGCTCTACACGTTCCACGAGGCTTGCAGAGACCGCCCTCTTGACCGTTGGATCTTCCATTGGTCTCGTCCACTCAATCCGCCGGAGTCTGTCTTCACATGCTGGGATAGACAACTCCCTATCTCACTGAGGGTCTGAGACCTGTCGGCTACCCTCACCTGGTTTAGCCGGCTTGCCGAAGCCGTTGCCTGGCGTGTGGCCGCTGTCACATGCAAACAGCTAAGGGGAGCCACAGGTGAGAGCTGAGTGCCAGCTGGGGACCAAAGGTGGACAAACCACCCAGAAAAGGACACGACATGTTCCCCCACCAGAGGTGCTACCCCTCCTTGACACCCCATACACCCCACACAGATAGATAAGGTGATAAAGAAGGCTTATGGAATGCTTGCTTTTATTAGTCAAGGCATTAAGTTCAAAAGTCAAGAGGTTATGTTGGAACTTTATAAAACTCTGGTTAGGTCACATCTGGAGTATTGCATACAGTTCTGGCCACCCCACGACAGCAAAGATGTTGAGTCGTCTGGAGAGGGTGCAGAAGACGTTTACCAGGATGCTGCTTGGTTTAGAGGACGTGTGCTATCACGAGAGGCTGGATAAACTTGGGTTGTTTTCTCTGAAGTGTTGGAGGCTGAGGGGAGATCTGATGGAGGTTTATAAGATTATGAGTAGACAGGGAGTATCTGTTTCCCAAGGTTGAAAATCTAATACCAGAGGGCATGCATTGAAGGTGAGAGGGGGTCATAGTTCCCTCTAAGCTGTGCATGTGTGTGCGCGCACACACGTTTTCAACCAGCGTACAAAGGAAATTAATGTGCACACAAAAGGTTAGTTACCTAAAATAATGTAGTATTTAATAATTATACTTATTGAACATAATCTTTTCGCTGAATGTTTCTGTTAAATAGTTAGTCGTTTTTTCAAATACCACAATGCACGTCACTAACTTACGTCGCCTCACCTATCCTGTTCCGGTTTGTACAGCTGCATCATGGCGGCAGCTATGTTTGACAGACAGTGTTCATATCGTAAAGGTTACAAAGATCTGTTTCAAATTCTGTAGATAGTTTGCTAAGTTTTAATTGGAAAATATATTGATTCACCATGTCAAATTCAAAAGAAGCGAAGGGCGTGAAACACATAAGAACTGCAAATTTGTTTAAAGTTGAATGGCTTTACAAAATAGTAGAAAATGCTACACCGAAAGCTCATGAGGTCATGAACGTTCAGCTACAGGAAATATTTATGTATGATTCGGAAAATGGAGTTATCTGTTTGTATTGTCGTGATGTGAAAGTTGCTGGAGAATTTGCTTGTGGAAAGAAGTGCGATGATATTTGGAAACTTGACTTTTTGAAACATCATTTGGCAAGTAAATCGCATTTGGACGGTGTACAAAAGCTCAGGCAACAGAACCTGTCATTACGTGTTACAGGAGTGCTACACATGTTACGGTTGTGTGCCGATGAGCAAGAGTGAAAATGATCAAACCCAGAGGAGATCAAAGTTGAGGTACAAGAATGATCAGCTTTTGATTTTTCCGCAATTGCAGACTGTGACTTCACATTTGGCGATAAACAAGTTACATAGAACAGTACAGCACATTACAGGCCCTTCAGCCCACAATGTTGTGCCTACCCTCAAACCCTGCCTCCCATATAACCCCCCACCTTAAATTCCTCCATATACCTGTCTAATAGTCTCTTAAACTTCACGAGTGTATCTGCCTCCACCACTGACTCAAGCAGTACATTCCACGCACCAACCACTCTCTGAATAAAAAACCTTCTCTAATATCCCCCTTGAACTTCCCACCCTTTACCTTAAAGCTATATCCTCTTGTATTGAGCAGTGGTGCCCTGGGGAAGAGGCGCTGGCTATCCACTCTATCTATTCCTCGTATTATCTTGTACACCTCTATCATGTCTCCTCTCATCCTCCTTCTCTCCAAAGAGTAAAGCCGTAACTCCCTTAATCTCTGATCATAATGCATACTCTCTAAACCAGGCAGCATCCTGGTAAATCTCCTCTGAACCCTTTCCAATGCTTCCACATCCTTCCTATAGCGAGGCGACCAGAACTGGACACAGTACTCCAAGTTTTATAGAGCTGCATCGTTACTTCGTGACCCTTAAACTCTATCCCTCGACTTCTGAAAGCTAACACCCCATAAGCTTTCTTAACTACCCTATCTACCTGTGAGGCAACTTTCAGGGATCTGTGGACATGTACCCACAGATCCCTCTGCTCCTCCACACTACCAAGTATCCTGCCATTTACTTTGTACTCTGCCTTGGAGTTTGTCCTTCCAAAGTGTACCACCTCACACTTCTCCGGGTTGAACTCCATCTGCTACTTCTCAGCCCATTTCTGCACCCTATCAATGTCTGTCTGCAATATTCGACAATCCTCTGCACTATCTACAACACCACCAACCTTTGTGTCATCTGCAAACTTGCCAACCCACCCTTCTACCCCAACAACACACATCAAAGTTGCTGGATGAACGCAGCAGGCCAGGCAGCATCTCTAGGAAGAGGGACAGTTGACGTTTCGGGCCGAGACCCTTTATCAGGACTAACTGAAGGAAGAGCTAGTAAGAGATTTGAAAGTGGGAGGGGGAGGGGGAGATCCAAAATGATAGGAGAAGACGGGAGGGGGAGGGATGGAGCCAAGAGCTGTACAAGTGATTGGCAAAAGGGATCATGAGACAGGAGGCCCAGGGAGAAGGAAAAGGGGGATGGGGGGAAAAAATACCAGAGGATGGGCAAGGGGTATAGTCAGAGGGACAGAGGGAGAAAAAGGAGAAAGAGAGAGAAAGAATGTGTGTATATAAATAAATAATGGATGGGGTACGAGGAGGAGGTGGGGCATTAGCCGAAGTTAGAGAAGTCAATGTTCATGCCATCAGGTTGGAGGCTACCCAGACAGAATATAAGGTGTTGTTCCCCCAACCTGAGTGTGGCTTCATCTTTACAGTAGAGGAGGCTGTGGATAGATATATCAGAATGGGAATGGGATGTGGAATTGAATGTGTGGCCACTGGGAGATCCTGCTTTCTCTGGCAGACAGAGCATAGCTGTTCAGCAAAACCATCTCCCAGTCTGCGTCGGGTCTCACCAATATATAGAAGGCCACATCGGGAGCACCGGACGCAGTATATCACCCCAGCCGACTCACAGGTGAAGTGTCGCCTCACCTGGAAAGACTGTCTGGGGCCCTGAATGGTGGTAAGGGAGGAAGTGTATGGGCATGTGTAGCACTTTTTCCACTTACACAGATAAGTGCCAGGAGGAAAATCAGTGGGGAGGGATGGGAGGTGGAGAATGGACAAGGGAGTCGCGTAGGGAGTGATCACTGCGGAAAGCAGGGGTGGGTGGGAGGGAAAGATGTGCTTAGTGGTGGGATCCCGTTGGAGGTGGCGGAAGTTACGGAGAATAATATGTTGGACCCGGAGGCTGGTGGGGTGGTAGGTGAGGACCAGGGGAACCCTATTCCTAGTGGGGTGATGGGAGGATGGAGTGAGAGCAGATGTGCGTGAAATGGGGGAGATGCGTTTGAGAGCAGAGTTGATGGTGGAAGAAAGGAAGCCCCTTCCGCCACCATCAAACGCATCTCCCCCATTTCACGCACTATACCCCTTGCCCATCCTCTGGGTTTTTCCCTCCTCCCCCTTTTCCTTCTCCCTGGGCCTCCTGTCCCATGATCCTCTCATATCCCTTTTGCCAATCAGCTGTCCAGCTCTTGGCTCCATCCCTCCCCCTCCTGTCTTCTCCTATCATTCTGGATCTCCAACTCCTCCTCCCACTTTCAAATCTCTTACTAGCTCTTCCTTCAGTTAAACCTGACGAAGGGTCTCGGCCCGAAACATCGACTGTACCTCTTCCTAGAGATGTTGCCTGGCCTGCTGCGTTCACCAGCAACTTTGATGTGTGTTGCTTGAATTTCCAGCACCTGCAGAATTCCTCGTGTTTACACTTCTACCCCAACATCCAGATCGTTAATAAAAATCACGAAAAGTAGAGGTCCCAGAACAGATCCTTGTGGGACACCACTAGTCACAACCCTCCAATCTGAATGTACTCCCTCCACCACGACCCTCTGCCTTCTGCAGGCAAGCCAATTCTGAATACACCTGGCCAAACTTCCCTGGATCCCATGTCTTCTGACTTTCTGAATAAGCCTACCGTGTGGAACCTTGTCAAATGCCTTACTAAAATCTATATAGATCACATCCACTGCACTACCATCATCTATATGCCTGGTCACCTCCTCAAAGAACTCTATCAGGCTTGTTAGACACGATCTGCCCTTCACAAAGCCATGCTGACTGTCCCTGATCAGACCATGACTCTCTAAATGCCCATAGATCCTATCTCTAAGAATCTTTTCCAACAGCTTTCCCACCACAGACATAAGGCTCATTGGTCTATAATTACTCGGACTATCCCTACTGCCTTTTTGAACAAGGGGACAACATCGCCTCCCTCCAATCCTCCGGTACCATTCCTGTGGACAACGAGGACATAAAGATCCTAGCCAGAGGCTCAGCAATCTCTTCCTTCGCCTCGTAGAGCAGCCTGGGGAATATTCCATCAGGCCCCGGGGACTTATCCGTCCTAATGTATTTTAACAACTCCAACACCTCCTCTCCCTTAATATCAACGTGCTCCAGAACATCAACCTCACTCATATTGTCCTCACCGTCATCAAGTTCCCTCTCATTGGTGAATACCGAGGAGAAGTATTCGTTGAGGACCTCGCTCACTTCCACAGCCTCCAGGCACATCTTCCCACCTTTATCTCTAATCGGTCCTACCTTCACCCCTGTCATCCTTTTGTTCTTCACATAATTTAAAAATGCCTTGGAGTTTTCATTTATCCTACTCACCAAGGCCTTCTCATGCCCCCTTCTTGCTCTTCTCAGTCCCTTCTTAAGCTCCTTTCTTGCTTCCCTATATTCCTCAATAGACCCATCTGATCCTTGCTTCCTAAACCTCATGTATGCTGCCTTCTTGCACTTGACTAGATTTTCCACCTCACTTGTCACCCATGGTTCTTTCACCCTACCATTCTTTATCTTCCTCAGCGGGACAAATTTATCTCTAACATCCTGCAAGAGATCTCTAAACATCAACCACATGTCCATAGTACATTTCCCTGCAAAAACATCATCCCAATTCACACCTGGAAGTTCTAGCCTTATAGCCTCATAATTTGCCCTTCACCAGTTAAAAATTTTCCTGTCCTCTCTGATTCTATCCTTTTCCATGATAATGCTAAAGACCAGGGAGCAGTGGTCACTGTCCCCCAGATGCTCACCCACTGAGAGATCTGTGACCTGACCCGGTTCATTACCTAGATCTAGTATGGCATTCCCTCTAGTCGGCCTGTCCACATACTGATTAGTTCCAAGGGTTTAGGTGGGGCAGAATCCGTCCTGGACACACTTAACAAATTCTGCCCCATCTAAACCCTTGGAACTAATCAGGTGCCAATCAATATTAGGGAAGTTAATGCCTTATGTCTAAATATCATGATTTTCTAGCTGAAAATATTGTAATAGTTAGACAGTTTAATAATTTCAAATTTTCAGTGCAAGAAAAAATTAAATCCAAACTGATTTCAAACTTTGCTCAAATGGTGGCATTTGTACTTCAAAATGAACAGTTTTGCAACCTTGCACAGTTGATGGACATTGGGGGAACCTTTCTTGCGTCTAGTGCGGACTGTGAGCGAGGTTTTAGCCTAATGAATCAACTCAAAAACAAGCTGAGAAACCATTTAGGTGAATGTCATTTGGATATGTTAATGAGAATCAAAAGCTATCAATGGGATGGAAGTTCTATTAGTCGAGATACAGTTTACAGATGCCAAAGACAGGAGAGAGAAAAAATAACTGAGTGACTTAAATATGATAAAAATTAAATATCTCCAACCTGTTAGCATGAACATCAACTTCTCTAACTTCCGTTAATGCCCCTCCTCCCCTTCGTACTCCATCCGTTATTTATTTATTTATTATTATGATGAATTTTTTCTTTCCCCTTTTTTTTCTCTCCTTTTTCTCACTCGTCCCTCTCACTATAACTCCTTGCCCATCCTCTGGGCTTCCCCCCCACTTTCCTTCTCCCTAGGCCCCCCATCCCATGATCCTCTCCCTTCTCCAGCCTCATATCCCTTTTGCCAATCAACTTTCCAGCTCTTAGCTCCATCCCCCCCCCCACATCTTCTCCTATCATTTCGGATCTCCCCCTCCCCCTTTCAAATCTCTTACTATCTCTTCTTTTAGTTAGTCCTACGAAGGGTCTCGACCAGAAACGTTGACTGTACTTCTTTCTTGCTGTGTTCACCAGCACTTTTTGTGTGTGTGACTTAAATATGTATGTTATTTTGTTGTTATTCTGTGCAGTTTTATGTCAAATATTTTGTAAACCCACGTAAACTGTCCCATGTGTGCATTCAGTGCGCACATACTTTTGTCACAGGAAAAAAAATTGCACAACATAAGATTTTTGCGCACACTAACTGCTAAAAATTAGAGGGAACATTGGAGGGGGTAGGTTCAAGAGAAATGTGAAGAGTAAGTGTTTTTACTCAAAGAGTCGTGGGCGCCTGGAATGCATTGCCTGGTATGACGGTAGAGGCAAATAAATTAGAGGCTTTTAAGAGACGTTTGGATAGGCACATGGATGTAAAGAAGATGGGGGGTATGGACATGGTGTAGGTCGAAGGGATTAGTGTTTAGGTGTTTTTGATTTGCTTTTTAGCTGGTTCAGCACAGCATTGTGGGCCGAATGGCCTGTTCCTGTGTGGTACTGTTCTATGTTCTATGTGAGAGTCTCATGGAAGCAGTGAAAGCTGGAAAAGGAGATCTACAGACAGGAAGGACATAGATCCTCATCGCAACACAAAATGGTGGAGGAATTCAACAGGTCAAGCAGCATCTGTGGAGAGGAAAAAACAGTCGAAGCTTCAGGCCAAGGCCCTTCATCAGGACTGAAAAGGACGGAGGACGAAGCCAGAATAAGAAGGTAGGGCGAGGGGGAGCAGTACAGGCTGGCTGGTGATAGGCGAGGCCAGGTGAGGATCTTGGTTGCAGACAGGGGCTGATGCAGACATGTCCACAGCAGGTTACCACTAACATCATCTCATACTCTGCTCATTGTGCCTAAGACAGCGTTGCCTGACAGATCTCCAGAGGGAACCAAATCTGAAGGAAGAGACTGCAGCTTTGTAGCACATTCTGTGCTTGCAACCCAACTGGGGATGGATATCTTGGCTCTGACATCTTAATGAGTGTCCCATTTCAATAAATGGATTTGTTGCAGCTTTACAGTGTGATGAGTTAAGCCTTTTCAAAGGTGCTTGCTGCAGGCTGACTGAGCTTTCCCTGGATGTATCAAATCAAAGAGATTATTAATCAGCCTTACAAGTTTATCCGGAAACGTTATGGATTTCTATGAGTTTGAGGGAGTGCTACCCGCTCTAATTGAGCAGGGAGTGCCAGAACTTTGCACAGCACAGTGGTGTACTGCAGACTGAAATATTTATCAGATGCAGGATGGCTGGAAGATACAGAATACTTAAGGCTTAGAAGCATTGAGTCTCAAACAAGAAGCTCGTCTTGTTTGCTGGCATAATGTGTCTGCAGTTCATATCATATCCCTGTTGGCACCTGTCTCTAACAGTCCACTGGTGCTCACAAACCATGTGCAGGAGAATTGGGGAAGTCCAGAACGAGGGGTCACAGTTTGAGGATAAAGGGGAAGCCTTTTAGGACCGAGATTAGGAAAAACTTCTTCACACAGAGAGTGGTGAATCTGTGGAATTCTCTGCCACAGGAAACAGTTGAGGCCAGTTCATTGGCTATATTTAAGAGGGAGTTAGATATGACCCTTGTGGCTAAAGGGATTGGGGGTATGGAGGGAAGGCTGGTACAGGGTTCTGAGTTGGATGATCAGCCATAATCATACTGAATGGCGGTGCAGGCTCGAAGGGCCGAATGGCCTACTCCTGCACCTATTTTCTATGTTTCTATGTTTCTAATTTCTTGAGGATCAGTGTGGTTCATTGATACCTCTACTGAGGGCTTATCTTCCTTTTCCACTCCTGCTTCTTTGCTGGGCCACGTCGGCACCTCATTCTCTAGCAGTTCACCTCCCAGCCACCAGTTACGCAAATTCGCAGATCTGCAAGAAACATGAATTGGCTGCAGCCTGTGCCAGGCAAGCGATGTTCCTTATAGGAAATGCTCGCTGTGCATTTCAAAGAGCTCGGAAGAAAGAATATCTCAACCCACCCAGTGTTCAGTAACCAGGTGTCAATGTTCCTGTAGCAAATTAATGATTGTTGGAAACGGGCAAGGTGGTTCAAAGTTCAAACTTCAAAGTAAGTTGATTATCATACTGTATATGTCACCATATGATACCATGAGGTTTCCTTTCTTGCAGGCATTCACAGTAGAACAAAGCAACACAATAGAATCAATGAAAAACTACACACAAAGGCTGGAAAACGACCAATGTGCAAGAGAACACAAGTTGCCCAAATACAAAAGCCAATAAGATAAATAATACTGAGTACATGAGTTGTAGAGTCCTTGAGAGTGAGTCCAGAGGTTGCGGAATCAGTTCATGGTTGAAGTGAGTGAAGTTAGCCACGCCTGATCAAAAGCCTGATAGTTGTAGGGTAATAACGATTTCTAAACCTGGCGGTGTGGAACCAAGGCTCCTGTACCTCTAGCCCGATGACAGCAGCGAGAACAAAGCATGGCTTGGATGGTGGGGCACTCTGCTTTCTTGTGGCAGCACTCCTTGTAGATGTGCTCAACGCTGGGGAGTGTGAGGTTCTCTTCAGAGTGTCATTATCCCATGGTGAGTGATGCAATATGGAATTAGAGCTGGCAGAACTGGTGTCCAAGCAGAGATGCCCTTTGACTTTATTACAGTCTCCTTTCTTGGCACTTTAACAGATGTCAAAGCATCGTGCAGACCCTTTTCATTGGAGCAATGGACCGGCATATACAATAAGTGTACATCTGTCACCAAACCGAAACCATTTCCACATCTGTGGGTCCAGGCACTGGGTATTGTATAACCACCCTTTGTGTCCACAGTATCAAGGAGAGGGTGTTCTGTTACACCATTCTGCAGTGGTGCCAAAGACCAAAGAGTTTGGAACTTCAAGCATGAATCTTAACCAGGTAGGTTACTGCAAGATGCTGTTTATTGGTTTGTGCAGTGACAGGAAACACTGGAAACACTCCATCAGGTCAGGCTGCATTTTAGAAATAGGAATAGAGGTAACATTTCGTGTTGAACGGCACTTATCATTTCTGGTGAGTATTTGCAGCATTTTTTGTTTTGATTTCCAACTTCCAGTGACTGCAACTTTTTAATTTCATCTTTGTAGTTAGTAATCGGTTGGGAACTGGCAGCGGATGTGAAAATTAAAACTTATTGACACAAATGGTTGTTCTTCAGCCAGACATTGCTCACATCCATTGGAGAGGAGCCAAAACCACATCCAACAGTACTAACTGTGAAGCATTTATCTGCACCAACATGTCTGCACCTACTGCACATTTTCCCACCAAACCCATTTTACATGGCCTTCAACTTTCAGATTCAGATTCATTTTTTTTATTTTCTCACATGTACTTAAAAAGATACAGTGAAATATGTCATTTGCATTAGCAACCAACACACTTAGGGATGTGCTTAGGGCAGCTTGCAAGTGTGCCAACGTAGCAGGCCCACAAAGCTCGGCAGAACAACACAGAACACAAAAAGCAACAAAGCAACAACAGCAAAACAAGGCCCTTCTCTCCCACCCAGCGACACACATGGACAGATCTCCAACTCCAGGGCTGGCCCTGGACTCCTTGACTACAAGTTTGAGGAAGAAAATATCTTTGACCCGGTTAAGGGACGCAGAGCAGATCTGTTTGAGGGGTGAAGGGGTTAAACTAGGAGGACTGGTTGCAAAATTTATACCTATGAAGTGTTGGATGCATCATAATTTAGGTTTAAGATCATTAAGTCTTATTGAATAGATAGGGAGAAAAATTATTTCTCCAGGCAAGCAGTGTTTTCAAGAAGTGCTTCTGACAGAGGTTAGTGGGAATCTGGGACTCTCCCCAATGTCACTCCTTCCCCCCACATCCTAAAATTAACACTTGAGGACAAATATTGATTGAATATTTCAAGGGAGTTTATAGCTTATAGACTACACACCTTCCCCTTCACCTGGTCTCACCTATCCCCTGCCAGCTTGTACTCCTTCCCTTCTACCTTGTTTTTCTGGTTTCTTCCCCGTTCTCTTCCAGTCCTGATGAAGGATGCCAAACTGAAATGTCAACTGTTTATTCCCCTCCACAGATGCTGCCTGACTTGCTGTATTCCTCCAGCGTTTTGTGTGTGTTGCTCAAGATTTCTAGCACCCGCAGAATCTCTTGCATTTAGAGCTTTGTTAGTCTGTGTCATAAACAGATACAGAGGTCAGGTCAGTGCCATCACTGTCACCTGCAGGTTCCTCGCCAAATGCATGCCATCTTGTTTTGGAAATATACTCAGTGGCCACTTTATTACATACCTCCAATACCTAATAAAGTTGTCACTGAGTGTATGTTCGTGGTCTTCTGCTACTGTGGCCCATCAGTGCATTCAGTGATTCTCTTCTGCACACCATGTTGTAATGTGTGGGTATTTGAATTAGGTCACCGCCCTGTCAGCTTGAACCAGTTTGACCAGCCTCGTTCATTAACAAGGCATTTTCACCCACATAACTGCCGCTCACTGGATTTTTTTAATATATCTTTTCATTCCATTCTCTGTAAACTCTAGAGACAGTTGTGCATTTAAATCGCAGGAGAGCGGCAGTCTCTGAGGTACTCAGAGCACCCTGTCAGACACCGACAATCATTCCACAGTCAAAGTCACTTAGGTTACATTTCTTCCCCAATCCGATGCTTATCTTGAACAATGAATGAACCCATTGACCATGTCTGCATGCTTTTATGCATTGAGTTGCAGCCACATGATTGGCTGATTAGATATTTGCATTAAAGAGCAGCTGTACAGGAGTAGCTAATAGAGTGGCCACTGAGTGTGTGTTGCACTTCCTTCATCATTGCCGGATCTAAATCTGGGAACACTTTTCCGAACAGCACCGTAGGAGTACCTTCACCGGAAGGAATCAATGGTTCAGGAATGTGGCTTACCAACTCCTTCTCAAGAGTAACTAAAGGAACAGGCATTAAATGTGGTCTTTCCAGTGACTTCCAGATGCTGAGTAATCAAGAAATTAAAATAAAACTCACAGTGGATAGGTGGAGCTGACACCCAGTTCGTTTCTTGATGGACTGACATTCCCATTCCTGTTCCAAAATTCCTGTGTTTCTCAAATGTGCTGGAATCTATTCCTGCTTTCTGTCTGTGTAAATCTAGGCATTAAGAGTTGTAGCTGAACTTTGCTCCACTTCCTGTTCGGTTTGGGTAGCAATGGTAGTGTCAAAGACTCCCCTTCTCAGTCCAATGTGCACTGAACTAGAAGTCAGGTCTGGTCAGCGATGAACAGTGGTAGAATTGTCTCCAACCAGGAAACAATGGGTTAAACCTAATACTCTATCACCCCATTAAAGGGAAAAAGAGAAGTCTGATAAGTGTCTGCAACCTTTGATCAGAAGTGGAAAAGACAAATTAGTTTATCATTGTCACAGTGACAAGCTAGTGTACTTCCTGTACTACGTACAGTGTACAGTGAAAAACTTCGTTTTTCATAAAGATTATTTCATTACAACAGTACTCTGAGGTGTGCAATAGAAACCAATAATGGAGTGCAAAATAAAGTGTTATAATTGCAGAGAAAGTGCAGTGCAGACAGACAATAAAGAGCAAGGGCATAACTGAGTAGATTGTGGAGGCAAGAGTCCATCTTGTTCTGGTGGGTCAATAAGTAGTCTTGTAACACTGGGATGGAGGCTGGTGGGATGTGCTTTTAGGCTTCTCTATCTCCTGTATGATAGGAGAAACTAAAAGGAAGAATTTCTACGGGGGGGTGAGGGTGGTCTTTGACTTTGTTGGCTCGAGAAATGTAGACATAGTCCATGGAGGGAAGGCTGGTTTCCATAGTGTTCTGAGCTGGGTCCACAACTCTCTGCAGCTTCTTGTCGTCACTGGCAGGGCAGTTGCCACACCAAGCTGTTATGCACCCAGATCAGAGGCATCAGGGTCGAAGGGGACGTGCAAAATTTCCTTAGCCTCCTGATGACGTAGATGTGCTGGTGAGCTTTCTTGGCTACAGGATCAAGCAAATGGACAAACTTTCTCCTTATATAAGCTATATTCCTGAACAAAGTTACATCACTGTGGCCATTCTATAACATTGATCCTTGGCTGCTACATACACCAGACCGAAAAATCACTGTTTAGCAATGAGTACATCCTTGCCTGTATTTCACAAGAAAGCTCAAACCCAGAGAGTGCAGTTCCGTAAAACTGTGTGAGAACATAGCTTCTGACTTACAGTATTAAGCGAAATTTGGATAGTATCCTCATTGTCAGTCAGACTCTTCTCAGTAATTGACAATAGATTGAAGACTGGGAAGTGTAATAGAAGAACTTCCAGTGGAAGGATGGAAACCTATTCAGCTATGAAAGCAACTGAGCCACATGCAAGGAAGGAAATGTACTGTATCCTCACTGTTTTACCCTTCATATTTGTGGAGATGTGGAGGCAACTTGATAGAGATAAGAGGTGTAGATAGGGTGGACAACCTGCGCCTTTCTCCTGGGGAGATAATGACTAATACAACAGGGCATACTCTGAAGGTAATTGGAGGCACATGTGGGGGTTATGTCAAAGGCAGGACTTTTACGCTGAGATCAATAAGTGCCTGGAATGCACTGCTGGGACTGGTGGTAGAGATTAACACATTAGGGACACTTAAAGAGACATTTATGGATGAAAGAAAAATGGAGAGGACAGGGTTAGATTGATCGTGGAGTAGGTTTATATAAGATGACACAAAATCGTGGGCTGAAGGGCCTGTACTGTTCTGTGTTCTATGTCATTCTGCAAATGCTAAGCCAAGTTCAAACTCCGATGTGAGTATACAGTATGCAGCCAAGGTTGGTCCTGGTTTTATCAGGCACCTCTCTCTTCTTCAGAACAACTGTGCTGATCCTCCAACCATTCAGGATATGTCAGCAATTGATCACTTAAGGAACAGATCATTTTCAACTTCATGTACCTTCCTGGCTAATATCAGTCTCTCACTTAACATCACCAATGTTGATTATTTGTTCGTGAGTACACTCGAGGATCTTGATGAGTGCAAAGTGATGGCCATTTTTCTTGCACTGGGACAGTGACCACGCTTCAAGAGGACTCTGCAACATCTTGAGATTGTGCAAGGCATTGTGTGAAAGCTTCTTCTTTTCTTCATCCCACCCTGGTTTCCTACAGAAACCCAAGCTGGACGCTCCAGGCAACGTAATGGTCATGAACTGAAAAGCAAAAGAACTGCAGATGCTGGAATGCTGAAATAAAAACAGAAAATATTGGAAACGTTCAGCAGAAGAAACGGTATCTATGGAGAGAGAAGACGCTGCAACAGAAAGACCAGGGGTAAAGGTCACAGATGGGGAAAGGCCTTGGGAGTGGGGAATGGACATTGTCTGTGACAGGTTGGAAGCCAGGGTGTCTGAGTAACACAGTTGCTGTTTGTGCCATCAAGTTAAATAGGTTAATGAGGACAAGTAGAGAGAGAGAGGGACCAATAAAAACAAACAAGAAAGAGGCTACACTTCTCATCTGGTCAGAGGCACTACAGTAGCATAGCAATGGGTCAGTAATGTAACAGTTCATGCATTGCTTTACACCACTATCTGTAAGGTCAGGGTTCAAATCCCCCCGCTGACTGTAAGAAGCTTCTATATTCTCCCCGTGACCACGTGTCTTTCCTCCAGGTGCTCAGGTTTCCTCCCACATTCCAAAGACGTACCTTTATGGTTAGGACTCGTGAATTATGGACTCGCCATGTTGGCACCGGAAGCGTGCTGACACCTGCAAGCTACCCAGAAAAAACTTTGCTGGTTTGATCTGACACAAAACGGTGCATTTCACGGTGCGGGAGAAGAAGATGGCAGGGCGACGCAGCACACGCAGCTCTCTGGTGAAATGATATCGTATCTGTTAAATAGGGGCCGTGGACAATTCTGATTTGATGAAGACAGACGTGAGAAGTGGACGAACATCTGGAGAAATTCCTGGAACGCCTGGTTCGCTGCTGCTGTTACTGTACGATCGAGAATCTCCGGAGGGAAGGCCCCAAAATCCCCGGCTTTGCCTGCTGCTGGCTACCGAGGCTGAGGTTGAAATGTTCGGACAGAGATGGTGCTCGGTACTCGGTGTCGGAGGGCTGATCAGAGCTCAAAGTTTTCGGACAACTGTGGTCGGGCATGGCAGGGAGAGTTTTCTTCCTTCTCCTGTCTGTGTGAGATGTGGGACTTTCGAGAATCTTTGAACTTTTTTACTGTGCCATGGACTGTTCTTCATCAAGTTATGGTATTGTTGCACTGTTGTAACTATATGTTACAATTATGTGGTTTTGTTAGCTTTTCAGTCTTGGTCTGTCCTGTGTTTTTGTGATATCACACCAGAGGAATATTGTATCATTTCTTAATGCATGCATTACTAAATGACAATAAAAGAGGACTGCGTGTCCTCATAATCTAATCTAAAAAATCTAGAAAGTTTCGATATATGGTCCATGTGATGAATAATAAAAAAAGAGATCAGCAATGGGGCAGTGCACGTGCTGCAGTCTACATCAATTGTGCTGAGGTTGAGAACTTTAGGTTCCTAGGAGCGACCATCAACAGCCATTGTCGTTCAACCATGGCTAGGCTTCTCCCTTCTCCGAGGGGAAGAAATTCAGCATGCCTCTGTCAACCCTTACCAATTTATATCAGTGCACCATAAAAACCATTCTGTCTGGATACATAAGTCTGGGTATGACAACTGCTCTGCACATGACAGCAGGAAACTGCAGAGAACTGCAGAAGCAGATCAGCACGTTACAGAAACCAGCCTCACCCCCATGGACTCAAGGCCCCTCACTGCCTCCATAAAGTAGGAAGTCCACTCTGGACGTTCTCTCTTCTCCCCTCTCCCAACGGGCGTAAGATACAAAAGCCTGAACGCTTGTGCCACCAAGCTTAAGGACAGCTTTCATCCCACTGTAATAAAACTATTAAATGGTTCCCTATTTAAATAAGATGGAATCAACACCCTCCTTGTTATGATCTTGCACCTGATTGTTTACCTGCACTGCGCTCTCTCTGTAGCTGTTACACTTCATTCTGCGTTCTGTTATTGTTTTACCTTGTTCTACCTCAGTGCACCGTGTAATGGTCTGATCGGTCTGAACAGTACGCAAGACAAACTGTTCACTGAAATAAACCAGTGAATAACAAACCATTACTAATTCCTGTTCCACTCATATCTCTGCCACATCATTTTCTCTCCCTCCCTTTCGGAGGGAAAAAGGTGCTCATACGAAATATGAAAAAACAAGAAGTAAGCAGCAGCTTTATTAGGAGATGGCCTTCTGCCAGTCGGGCTTTGTTCCAAGAACATCGTTGCAGATGCTGGAACAGAGTACGTTGGCATTTTCTATCTCAGGCAGAACCCAGCATGCTGCTCCCTCCCTTGTGTCAACCGTTTGACAAACCAATCCTGAATCATCAGAGGAAAGAAAATCTGTTTTCTATTTAGACCATCCCTGGGGTTGAGGAAATAAACCCAGCACTCCAGGTTCAGCTCACGGTCAGTTTACTCTGTTCTGTTGGCTGAATCTTGCTCGCCTCCCCTCTCCTTGGTCTGCTCAACATTCTGATCCTTCTTGTGCTTCAGTCATTTTTATTTGCTTCCTCTCATGTGAGCTGGGACGATCATCTACAGCAATGGGCCTTCATGACCAAGAGTGGAGTTTGTTTAGAGTAAATGTCCCAGAAATTGTGAGGTAAAAGGAGCAAGTCAATCCAATCAGAAAGCAAGCAGATGTATCTGCATTGTGCAGGCCTCTAAGCTATTGGCAGTCAGAGCAGTCGTGCCTGTAGCAGAGGTGGTGCCTCACAGCTCAAATGACCCCAGTTTGAACCTGACCTCCAGTGCTGCACCTTCCCCCCTGTCGCCCCCTACATCCCCTCTGGGTGCATATATTGTATACAGCCTGAAATTCTTACTCTTTGCGGACATTCACAAAACAAGAAACCCCAAAAAGTGAATGACGGAAACATCAGAGCCCCAAAGCACCCCCCCCATCACATCACCTCCCACGAACGCTGCAGCAAAAGCGTCGACCGTCTCCCTCCCCTTCCCCAACCTGTACCATCAGAAACACCAACCCTCAGCCCCTCCCCCGTCCCATCATCATGCAAGCATGAGTAAAGGATTGGTTGGTTAATCAGCTGGTGCTGTGTACATACATCTATTGATGCTTCTGGACACATCTTCAGTGACGTTCCTGGAATCATCGGGTGTTTCGGGTCTTTCAACATCATACAACCTCCTCCAGGTGACCCAGCCGGGGCTGATCAGACCCCAGCTTGTGTCCAGATGACTAGCTACTTATGACTCTATGTCTCCCCTCTTTTGAGCCACAGCCATCTTGAGGCCCTCTCTGCCGCATCGGTGGTACTGCGGATGGCTCTCCTCTTCCTCTCTGCTTTAATGCCCAAAATGCTGAAGGCTCTAACTAAGGAACGGGCTGTGAATCTCCTACAACCAACCTCCACTGGGAGAACCGTTCAGCTGTGATACTGACAATAATTGTTGTCATGGCTTGCAGCTTCCTATCAACCCCTCCCTTCGCCGTTGCCTCCAGAATTTGGTTAACATCTTCATCAAACTGCTTCCACAGTGAAGTCATGTTAGCTGCAGGCCATTTGCTCCGCCTCCTGTTAGACTTCATGTTTGAGGGATTAGTTTGCAACACTTGGAGGTTCCGGGCACTATGGGGTGACTCCAGGCCTGGCACCTCCTTCGTCTCACCAGGTTGGACACCTGTGCGTTGTGCTGCTCCTGCTCCCGCCAAACACTTCATCCTCGCTTAGTGGATCTTCAAGCCGTGATCGTTCTTGCAGATTTTGCCACATGCACACTGCTTCCTCATCGTCCTTTGTTCATTGCCTGGGTCTGATGTCGTTGTGTCCATCCGACTGGGGTGCTCTTCCTCCCCCTCTCTCGGGCACCCCTGGGAGTATCTTTCCCTTAGATTCATTGTAGCTTTTGTGGGGGTCCTCCTCCCAGAGGACACAGATTGGGTTGCCAGCCCGTTCCACCCCGGTTGCCGTCTCTCCAGGCTGTGACTGACTCTCCAGTCGTGTAAACTGTTCCCAGAGTGTAGGGGAGTGTTAAAATCTGAGATAGTTGATAGGAATGGTTTGAAACCAAGAAGTTGATTGCGGACTTCAGAAAGGGGAAGTCAAGTAAACACACACCAGTCTCATCAAAGAGTCAGCAGTGGAATAAGTGAGCAGTTTCAAGTTCCTGTGTGTCAACATCTCTGAAGATATGTCTTGGACTCAACATATTGATGTGATTATGCGGAGGGCACGCCAGCAGCTATATTTCATTAGGATTTTGGTGAGATTTGGAATGTCACCAAGCAAATCTCTACAGATGTGCGGTGGAGAGCATTCTAACTGGTTGCATCACTGTCTGCTATGAAGGGGTCACTGCACAGGATCAGAAAAAGTTACAAAAAGCTGTAAACTTAGTCAGCTCCAGCATGGGCGTTAGCCTCCCGCCATCCAGGCCATCTGCAAAAGGCAATGCCTCAAAAAAGCAGCATCCATCATTCAGGATCCCACCACCCCGGACACGCCCTCTTCTCATTGCTACCATCAGGGGTGAGGTACAACAGCCTGAAGACACACACTCAACATTTTAGGAACAGATTCTTACCCTCCACCATCAGATTTCTAAATGAACGATGAGCCCATGAATCCCTATTTTTTGCTCTGTTTTTGCACTAATTTTTTTGCACTTTTTAAATATATTTCTTATTATAATTTTAGTTTATATTATGAATTGCACTGTACTACTGCCTCAAAACAACAAATTTCCCGACCTGTGTCACTGATAATAAACCTGATTCTGAATACAGCTGGGTTAATGTAAGATTCATGTCAATGGGTGTTCAAATTGGTCTATCTTTGCAAACACATACCTTCTGGCCACACCCTCTCCTCCTTGCTACCAACGGGCTGAAGGTACAGGAGCCTGAAGACACACACCTCAGGGTTTAACAACAGCTTCATCTCCACTATCATCAGGTTCTTGAACTGATCTAAAAAACCCTAACACTAACTCAGACTAAATTTCTTTTCTCTCTCAGCTTGCACTGATGTTGCTATAACCATATAAGAATATAACAATTACAGCACGGAAACAGGCCATCTCAGCCCTTCTAGTCCGTGCCGACCTCCTACTCTCATCTAATCCCACCAACCTGCACTCAGGCCATAACCCTCCATTCCCTTCCTGCCCATATATCTATCCAATTTAACTTTAAATGACAACATCGAACCTGCCTCAACCACCTCTGCTGGAAGCTCATTCCACACAGCTATCACTCTCTGAGTAAAGAAGTTCCCCCTCATGTTGCCCCTAAACTTTTGCCCTTTAACTCTCAAGTCATGTCCTCTTGTTTGAATCTCCCCCACTCTCAATGGAAAAAGTCTATCCACATCAACTCTATCTATCCCCCTCAACATTTTAAATACCTCTATCAAGTCCCCCCAACCTTCTACGCTCCAAAGAATAAAGACCTAACTTGTTCAACCTTTCTCTGTAACTTAGGAGATGAAACCCAGGCAACATTTTAGTAAACTTCCTCTGTACTCACTCAATTTTTTTTACGTCTTTCCTATAATTCCCAGAACTGGACACAATACTCCAAATTTGGCCTTACCAATGCCTCATACAATTGCAGCATTACATCCCAACTCCTTACTCAATGCTCTGATTAATACCAAAAGCTTTCTTCACCACCATATCCACATGAGATTCCACCTTCAGGGAACTATGCACCATTATTTCTAGATCCCTCTGTTCTACTGCATTCTTCAATGCCCTACCATTTACCATGTATGTCCTATTTTGATTAGTCCTACCAAAATGTAGCACCTCACATTTTATGTTTAACTTTATGCTTAGCTTTATGGCATGTTTATGTTATATTTTGGGCAATGTATCTGAAGGAAAGTGTGCTGGCGCCAGAGTGGATGCCAGGGAAGTCTGCAAGGATTTGTCGCAAGAAGGAGAGGCTAAACAAATGATGAGCGTTTGATGTTTCTGGGCCTGTACTTGATGGAGTTCAGATGGATGAGAAGATTTCTCTTTGAAATCTATGGAATACCGGAAAGAGCTGGATAGGGTATATTTACAGAGGATATTCCATTAATACAGGATGCGGGATAGCCTCAGAATAATGGATTGTACCCTCAAAACTGCGATGAGGATGAATTTCTTAGCCAGAGTGTGGTGAATCTGTGCAGTTTATTGCTACAGAGGGCAGTGGAGGTCAAGTCATTGAAAATATTGAAGGCAGACATTGATAGTTACGCGGGTTATGGGTTACAGGGAGTAGCTGGGACAATGGGGTCAAAAAACATATCAACCAGGATTGAATGGTGGCGTGGACTTGATGGCCTAATTCTGCTCTTGAGTCATATGACTTTATAATTTATATTAAGATAGGTTTATATTAATTTACTGTATGCTTGTCATGTTTGTAATAGGCAATACAGCTGCTGTAAAAGGGTAAATTTAATGAGCATATACTGTAAATATACTCTGGGTGTGTATGTTTATGGAAATAAACTTGAACTGGATCTCGTGTTTAATGGTCGGCGTAGACTCAGTGGGATGAAAGACCATAAGATAATGAGACATAAGACAGAATTAGGTTATTCGGCCCATCAAGTCTGTGCCACCATTCCATGATGGCTGATTTATTATCCCTCTCAACCCCATTCTCCTTCCTTCTCCCCTAACCTTAGACACCCTTACTAATTAAGAACCTATTAACCCCTATTCTAAATACAGTATACCCAATGATGTGGCCTCCACAGCCATCTGTGGCAATAAATTCCACAGATTCAATGCGTTCTGGCTAAATAAATCCATCTTTATCTCTGTTCTAAAGGGACGTCCCTGTATTCTGAGACTGTGCCCTTTGGTTCTAGCCTCACCCACTATAGGAAACATCCTCTCCACATCCATTTTATCCAGGTTTTTCAATATTCAATAAGTGTTCAATAAGATTCCCCCCTCACTACTCCGGCACATCCTTCTAAACTCCAGCAAGTAAAGGAGAGGCCCAGAGCTGTCAAGTGCTCCTGGAATAAGTCTCATGAACTTCTTCTGGAACCTTTCCAATGCCAGCACATTCAGTCTTAGATTGAGGGTCAACAAGGTCTGTCTCCATGCTGGAATTCTGTTTGTTTATCCTTAGCTTATATCTGCTGTTCTGTTTTGCCTGCTATCTCACAGCTCCTGCTTTAATTATAACAGGTGTGATAAGGAATATGTTCACCACTATGTCAGTTGAACTGTTGAAAGGCTGCACGTTCTGCAAGTACTCTGAATACTTCATGACATTACTGTCTCTGGATGACACTACAGACACCTGTTTAGGGAAAATCACAGAAATTGCCCATGTATGCCAGGATGCTGAGGGCCAATCAACACTTTCTAACAAGCATCAAAAGAGGGAAGATCTTAGATGGCAACAGTGTCTTCACCCAACCCATGATTCACTCAGTAATTTACGCATGTAAAAGTAACCAGAGTCATCCAGCCAGAGATTAATTCCTGCTGAAGGGTCTCAGCCAGAAACGTTGACTGTTTACACTTTTCCATAGATGCTGCCTGGCCTGCTCAGTTCCTCCAGCATTTTGTGTGTGTTGCTTGGATTTCCAGCATCTGCAGATTTTCCCCTGTTAGAGATTAATTCATGCCCATTGTGTTGGAACATGTGGTTACAAAGGGAGTTTCAGTTCGAAAACAAATATTCCCATTTATACTTTTTTGTCGCCAAACAATTGATACTAGAACATACAATTATCATGGCGATATCTGATTCTGCGCTTCCCGCTCCCTGGAGTACAAGTCGATAGTAAATATTAAAAATTTAAATTATAAAACATAAATAGAAAATAGAAAAGGGAAAGTAAGGTAGTGCAAAAAAACAAGAGGCAGGTCTGGATATTTGGAGGGTACGGCCCAGATCCGGGTCGGGATCCGTTCAGCAGTCTTATCACAGTTGGAAAGAAGCTGTTCCCAAATCTGGTCGTACGAGTCTTCAAGCTCCTGAGCCTTTTGAAGCTAATTCCATACCTCTGGAATTCCCCATCCATAATCTATTCATTCAGCTCTGAATTCTGAGGAAAGGTTTCTAATCAAATAATTTGCCGGATTGATACAGCAGTAGGAATCAAAGGCACTTTAACATCAAGAAGGATTCCTGCTTGTGTGGTCCCTTGTGGTATATTGGTAATGAAAAAAGAAATTCATAGAAATGTTTAAACAAATGCCAAAAAATGTGTGCATCTGTTGCACAGCATTGTTTGTTCTAGAGGTGGCTGTTGTAGACATATGCAAATATACTGGCAACAAGCACAAGCTGCTAGGGGAACTCAGAATGCTCGGCAGCGTGTATGGAGAGAAATACACAATCTATGTTTCGAGTCGAGACCCTTCAGCAGGACTGGAAGGAAGCTAGAGAATAAAAGGTGCGGGGAGGACAGGTGATAGGTGAGTTCAGGTGAGGGAGGATATGTGACAAGCTGGAAGGTGAGAGGTGGAAGAGGTAGCGGCCGAGGAAGGAACCTGACCTTTACTCACTTATCACCTGCCAGCCTGTACTTCACTCCCTAATTGCCCTTGAGAAGTTAGTGATGATCCACCCCCTTGAATAAGTCTCCTCGTCGTCATCATGGCTATCCCTTGAGGTCAAGGATGATGGTCTTCGTTCTGTTAATCTACTTATGGGCTCTCAAGTGGCTTATGTGTCCAATCTTGGCTCTGAAAGTTCTTCTGCATTCAGGACAGGTAGTTCCAGATGGCAGATCAGGCTTCGGTTGTTGCTGCCTCTCTTTCCATTTTCTTCTTCTTTTCTTCTAATTCTGCACATCTGTTGGCTTTGAAAGTTGCTGTTCCTTCTTGGATGATGGCTTGCCAGAGTTTCCTGTCCTTGCCATTGGTTTCCCAATTGTTGATGTCGATGTTACATTTCTTCATGTTGGCTTTTAAGACGTCTTTGAATCTCTTCTGTTTTCCGCCTCTTTTACGTTTGCCTTCTTTAAGCTGGGAGTAGAAGATTTGTTTTGGCAGACATTCATCTTTCATCCGAACAGCATGACCGCTCCATCTTAGTTGGTTCTTGATGACACAATAAGTCATCAAGAATAAGTCTACTCACTTTAGTGAAGGTATACCACAGTGCTGAGAGGAAGAGTTCTTGGACTTAGATCAAATGATGACCACATCAAGCAAAGAATAGAGGCAAGCAACAGCATTCCAAACCAAACTGAGTCCTTAGATCCAAATCCCCACAGCAGCCTGGAGTAGGCCCAAGGCCTCGGTAATCAGTTCATCATGTTAGCAGGGCAAATCACTGCAAAGTTCACTGACATGAGGCACAGCAGCTGGGGGCAGTCTCACAGCCTCAGCATCATAGCAAGAGGAGCCCCCAGTCTACCTGGGCCGGTATATAAATTGACCAAACTGTGTATCGTACCTCGCATTAGGACCTGGGCTCCACCGCGATGGACTGCTCCAGGCCTAGAACACAAAGGCCGGCAATTCGCTCCTGGCCTAGATTTCACTGCTGAAGAAGCCGTTCTCGACCTCACCAAATTGGCTCGGCACTTCGAGCAATCCAACCTCGCACCTGGGTTAATTGGACGGGCATCTGAACAACTCTGCCTTGGCTTCTCCTCTCCGAATCGTTCACTGCAACCAGCACAGCTCCAACTCCAAGTGCCCTGATTTTGCAGTGCACCAGCAGGGCACGTTTCTCAAATTTGCTTTGCCTTCACTCACCTCTTCATTGTTTGTGGTGAGAGTTTACCACAACTTACTTCAAGAGACGTATTATTATTAATGCTTTTAGTCAAATTTCTTGATGATGGTGCAGTATGGAGAAGAAACTGGTGGTTCTTGTGTTCTCTTGTTTATCCTGCCCTTGTCTTTCTCGGGGGGTGCAGCTCCCAAGCTTAGGGAGGGTGGTCTCGGAATAACCTGGGTGGGTAGTTAGAGGTTACTACCCACTATACAAGTTGTGTGCTGCTGCTGGAGGGAGTGGATGGTTGCCTCTCAAGCGGGAAGCTTTGCTTGAGATCTTGTCGCGTCTCTTGAACGTTGTCAAAGGATATGTTGCTGTTGCTGCACAGATTGGAAAGGTTTAGATTTCGAGGGTCATTGACCAAATGTGGGTAAATGGGACCAGCTGTGGTGGGCATCTTGATGAGTTGGGCAGAAAAGTCTGTTTCTGTACTGAGAGAGTCCATGACTCTGAGTTGCACTCATCCAGGCAAGTGGAGAGTATTTCTTCGTGGTCCTGACTTGTGTCTCTTAGATAGTAGAAGGACCTTGGGGTGTTGGGAGGTGAGTCACTTATCACAGGACTTCCATCAAGAGAACCACCCTCCCCTCTGTGCAATCAATCTATATTTCTCGCTGCCTCAGTAAAGCAGCCAGCATGATCCAATTCCACATCCAACCAGGCTATTCTCTCTTTTCCTCTATCCATTCAGCAGAAAGTGCAGAATCCTGAAAGCACATACCACCAAGTTCGCAGGGAGCTTCCTCCCTGCTGTAGCGACTATTAAATGGCTCCTTAGTACAATAAGATGGACGCTTGATCTCACAATCTTGTACTTGTTCACCTGCACTGCACTTTTTCTGGAACTGTTGGACTTTTATCTGCATCTTGTTGTTGTTTTACCTTGTTCTACCTCAATGCACTGTGCAATGGTCTGATCTGTACGAACAGTATGCACGGAAAGCTTTACCCTGTATCTTGGTACGTGTGACCGGAATGAACCAACTTCAATACCAATCTGATGATAAATATTAAGGGAAAAATTCATTTCCTGTAGACATTAAATGATTTCATCCTAAGTTATATGTTTGGCAGGATCTTTTTTTTTTAGCAATTTATACTTGTTTTCTGCATGGCTAATTTTAGTAACCATGAGTGAAGCTCCTGCTGCAGCTCACCACAGAAAAGATGTGTCAAAATGTGTTCTGTTCGGAATTTACAGAAGTGGCTCTAATGGGCAGCAAAAGGGAGCAGATAAAAGAGTGGAAAGAAAGATAATTGAAGAGAAGGATGAGGGAGGCAAGTGCCTTTAAATAAATATATCCTGAGGAGGCAAGGTAAAGGAAGAGCGAGAGACGGAGATAGGGAGGAGTGGGGAGGGAGGGAGAAACATAGAATCATTGTATTGTACTGCTCAGAAACAGGCCTTTGTGTCTCACCTAATCCATACTGTGACAGCCGTCAAAACTAGGTACTTTTAGAGCTCTAAAAAATCACAAGGGTGCCAGGAAAGAGCTCAATAATGAAATTAGGAGAGCTAGAAGGGACCATGAAAAAGGCCTTGGCGACCAGGATTAAGGAAAACCCCAAGGCATTCTACAAGCATGTGAAGAGCAAGAGGGTGAGCCGTGTGAGAATTGGGCCCATCAGCAGTGATAGTGGAAACGTTTGCATGGAGTCGGAGGATGTAGCGGAGGTACTTATTGAATACTTTGCTTCAGTTTTCACCAGTGAAAAGGACCTTGGCAACTGTGGGGGTAACTTAAAGCAGACTGAAATGCTTGAGTGTATAGACATTAAGAAAGACGATGTGCTGGAGCTTTTGGAAAGTATTAAGTTAGATAAGTTGCCAGGATCAGACGAGATATACCCTGGGTTACTGTGGGAAGCGAGGGAAGAGGTTGCTGAGCCTCTGGCAATGATCTTTTCATCATGAAAAAGGATGGGAGAAGTACCAGAGGATTAGAAGGTTGCAAATGTTGTTCCCTTGAAAGGGAGTAGAGATAAGTCAGGAAATTATAGACTAGTAAGTCTGACTTCAGTAGTGGACAAGTTGTTGGAGAAGATCCTGAGAGGCAGGATCTAAGAACATTTGGAGAGACATAATCTGATTTGGGATAGTCAGCGTGGTTTTGTCAAGGGCAGGTCATGCTTTACAAACTTGATTGAGTTCTTTGAGGATGTAACAAAACACATTGATGAAGGTAGAGCAGTGGATGTACTGTATATGGATTTCTGTAGGGCATTTGATAAGGTTCCCCATGCAAGGCTCGTTCAGAAAGTAATGAGGAATGGGATCCAAGGAGACCTTGCTTTGTGGATCCAGAAGTGGCCTGATCACAGAAGGCAAAGGGTGGTTGTGGATGATTCGTATTCTGCAAGGAGGACAGTGACCAGTGGTGTTCCACAGGGATCTGTTCTGGGATCCCTCCTCTTTGTGATTTTTATAAATGACCTGGATTAAGAAGTAGAAGGATGGGTTAGTAAGTTTGCAGATGATACAAAAGTTGGAGGTGTTGTGGATAGTCTGGAGGGTTGTCGGAGGTTACAGCGGGATATCGACAGGATGCAGAACTGGGCTGAGAAGTGGCAGATGGAGTTCAACCCGGTTAAGTGTGAAGTGGTTCATTTCGGTAGGTCAAGTTTGAAGACAGAATATAATATTAATGGCAATACTTTTGGCAGTGTGGAGGATCAGCAAGATCTTGGGGTCCATGTCCATAGGACATTGAAAGCTGCTAAGAAGGCATATGGTGTGTTGGCCTTCATCAAGGGGGAATTGAGTTCAAGAACCGAGAGGTAATATCACAGCTATATAAGACCTTGGTCAGACCCCACTTGGAGTACTGTGCTCAGTTCTGGTCACCTCACTACAGGAAGAATGTGGATGCTATAGACAGGGTGTAGAGGAGATTTACAAGGATGTTGCCTGGATTGGAGAGCATGCCTAATGTGAATAGGTTGAGTGAACTTGGCCTTTTCTCCTTGGAATGACAGAAGATGAGAGGTGATCTAATAGAGGTGTATAAAATGAGGAGAGGCATTGATGGTGTGGATAGCCAGAGGCTTTTTCCCAGTGCTGAAATGGCTAACACGAGGGGACATAGTTTTAAGGTGCTTGGAAGTAGGTACAAGAGGGATGTCAGAAATAAATTTTTCACACAGAGAGTGTTGGGTGCGTGGATTGCACTGCCGGCGAAGGTGGTAGAGGTGGATACAATAGGGTCTTTTAAGAGACTCTTAGATAGGTACATGGAGCTTAGAAAAATAGAGGGCTATGCAGTAGGGAAATTCTAGGCAACTTCTAGAGTAGGTTGGCACAACATTGTGTGCTGAAGGGACTGCAATGTGCTGTCGATTTTCTATGTTCTATGTGCTATGTTCTAATTCCATTTACCTGCTTTAGCCCCACATTCGTCTAGGCCAGGAGTGGCGAGCCTAGGGCATGCATGCTCAAGGTGGCAGACACAGAAGTTTTGTTGGCATGCAGCATACAGTGGTGCCCCCTTGATTCTTTAAACCCCACCCATGATAAAAAGATAGATTATAATTATTTTTACTGCCAAATGAAACAGCAAATAACCTTCTGCAACCTGAGAGCAGTGAAATGCTTTCACAAGAAACTCACTGCTTTCAGAAGCTAGATGATTGCGAGAATGATGTTGAATGATACGTTTTAAAATTCTTGCAGACCTAGTGTCCAGATCAGTAATTTGATAGTAAAAATACTATGAAAAAACTGGCTTTACTCTGCTTAGATCTTTCCTTCTGTTGGCTGTGAGTGGACACGAAATATTCTGTGCTAACAACCGTAAATATTGCATGCAGTTTAGTACTTCCTTGAATATTTATTGTTTCACAAAAGACACATGTTAGATATTAAAATTCCTGAAAAGACAGACATTCGGTGCTTTCCAGTGCAATTTTTGAACATCATTGGTTCAACTACTGCACATTTTTCTGCATTATTCACCAAGTTCGTGTCCTGCAAAATTCACAATGTGTGCAGTTTAGTATTAGACAAACTGTAATTGAAAATGTTGCAGTGGATTGAACTGGATAATAGACTGACTTACAAAACGGTTCAACTTGGAGGCAAAATTTGAATATTCAAAGAACACTGAGTATTGAAAGAGTGACTGGATCAAAGCATTAAAATCCAGACAATGAGGTCCTGAAACTCCGGAATTCCATTTCTCTAGCTTCAGAAAAATCTTGCAATAGCAATAACAACAGTATAATTGACAGATTCATGTGAGTCATTGTTTCCAGTGACAGACTTGGTCAAGTCTAATTAAAGGAGTAGACTTAAAGATGAAAGTAGTGCTACTTGCATAGCTTTCAAAGTAATCAAATACAGGCTGGATATGAAATATTTGTCATTGTTAGTTCAGCAACAAAGATCTCACTAAGCATTACCCGTTTATTTTCCTTTCCTCGATCGTTAATGAATATGCACCAAAGTTCAAATTTCAAAGTTAAAAGCAAATTTATTATCAAAGTACATATGAGTCATCATTAACTACCCTGAGAGTCAATTTCTTGCAGGCATTCACAGTAGATACAAAGAAACAGAAAAGAATTAACAATAAACTGCACTCGAGCAAAAATGGCAAAACAACGTGCAAAGAAGGCAAGTGATGTAAACACAAATAAATAAAAGAATAACAAATAAAATTGGGAACATAATCTATAGATTGAAAGTGAGTCCATAGGTTGTGGAACCAGTTCAGTGCTGAAATGAGTGAGGTTATCCATGTTGGTTCAAGAACCTGATGGTTGAAGGGGAATAACTATACATGAACCTGGTGGTATGGAACCTAATGCTCATCTACCCGCTTCCTGACGACAGCAGGAGGAAGAGAGCATGGCCTGGATGGTGGATGCTGCCTTCTTGTGGCTGTGCTCCTTGTTGGTGTGCTCATTGGTGGGGGTGGCTTTTCCTGTGATGGTCTGGGCTGTATTCACAATACTTTGTAGGTTTTCCTATTCCTGGGCGTTGGTGTTGCTACACCAGGCCAGGATGCAGCCAGTCAGGATATCCTCCACTGTACATCCATAGAAGTTTGTCTAATTTTTTGGTGACATGCTAAATCTGCAGAAAATTCTAAGAAAGTAGAGGAGCTGCTGTGCCTTCTTTGCAGTGACATTTCTGTGCTGGGCCCAGGACAGATCCTCTGACGTGATAACACCAAGGAATTTAAAGTTACTGATCCACTCCCCTGATGAGGATTCCTCCTCCTGTAGTCAATAATCAGCTCTTGGCTTTGTTAATATTGAGTAAGAGGTTATATATTAAAGGCATCCGTTAGTTTTGCGAGACCATGGATCTACGCCTGGAAAGTCTTCACTCTCCAGGGTGCAGGCCTGGGCAAGGTTGTATGGAAGACCGGCAGTTGCCCATGCTGCAAGTCGCCCCTCTCCACGACACCGGTGTTGTCCAAGGGCCGATACAGCTTGGCACCGGTGTCGTCACAGAGCGCTGTGTGGTTAAGTGCCTTGCTCAAGGACACAACATGCTGCCTCGGCTGGGGCTCAAACTCACGACCTTTAGGTTGCTAGTCAAATGCCTTAACCACTTGGCCACATGCTCAGAGGTTATAGTTGTGGCACCATTCAACCAGATTTTCAATTTCCCTCCCATATGCCACTGTGTCATCACCCTTGATTTGGCCAATGACAGTGGTGTCATCAGCAAACTTATACTTGAATATGGCATTGGAGATGTGCTTAGCCTCGCAGTTATAAATGTAGAGTGAGAAGAGCAGGGGGCTAAGTGCGCAGCCTTGAGGTGCACCGTGCTGATGGAGATTGTGGGGGAGATATTGCTGCCAATCCGAACTGACTGGGATCTGCAAGTGAGGAAATCAAGCATCCAATTGCACAAGGAGGAATCGAGGCCTAGGTCTTGAACCTTATCAATTAGCTTTGATGATGGTGTTGAATGCAGGGATGTAGTCAGTGAAGAGCACCCTGATGTATAATCTTATAATTTCACATTATGATTTCTTATGTTATATATGAAGAACAATAACATACTCTTCAGAAATTATATTATTTTTCAATTGGCTTTTAAAAATATGAATGTTAATAATTTTTGAACAGGTTTTCTAAAATGCTTCATCTATTATCATCTGTTTCTGTTATACTTTTATTAATAGCTAAACAATGAATACATGTAATTAAGCAATAGGACATGCTTTTTCCTTAAAATATCCATAATCATTGTTACTGATTCATTCATCAGTGATAACCTTTGCTCAAAATTACCTTGGCAAGCGAGAGAATCTTCTAGAAGATTATCGCAATTTGGCCACAATGTTTGCCATCGCTGCTCTTGGCTTTTCTTATCTAAGTACTTGTCGTACCTGTTGAACTGCTTCGTAATTGCATCTGTCTCTGCCATCTCTTCCGTCAGCACTTTCCGTATAGCCACCAACCTCCATGTGAGAAACATAGCCCTCAGATCTCTTCTAAATTTCTTACTCTGGCCCTAACCCTACACTCTCTAGTTTTAGGTGCTCCCCATCCTGGAATGGAGAACCCTCAGTCTCTACCCTTTCTTTAGAAATGGTTTCGTATTGCCACATGTACCAACATACATTGAAAAAGATTGTCTTGCATACTTCATACAGATCGGATCATAACACAGCGCATTGAGGTAGAACAAGGTAAAACAATAACAATGCAGAACAAGGCATGACAGCTACAGAGAAAGTGGATTGCAAGTAAACATTGGTGGAAAGTCATAGCGAGATAGATTGTGAGGTCAAGATTCCATTTTATCAAACTAGGGAACAATTTAACAGTGGGATAGAAACTGTCCTTTGAGTCTGGTGGTACACGCTTTTGGGTTTTTGTATCTTTGGCCCGATGGGAGAGGGAAAAAGAGAGAATGTTCAGGGTGGGTGGGGGTCTTTCTTTATGCTGGCTGCTTTATTGATGCAGTGAAAAATATACACTCAATAATCACTTTATTAAGTACTTCCTGTACCTAATAAAGTAGCCACTGAGTGTATGTTTGTGGTCTTCTGCTGCCGTAGCCCATCCGGTTCAAGGTTCGATGTGTTGTGCGTTCAGAACGCTCTCCTGAACATCTCTGTTGTTGTTTGAGTTACTGTTGCCTGCCTGTCAGCTTGAACCAGTCTGCCCATCCTCCACTGACCTCTCATTAACAGGGCGTTTTCATCCACAGACCTGCTGCTCATGGGATTTTTTTTTGTTTTGTTTTTCTTACCGCTCTCTGTAAACTCTAAAGACAGTAGTGTGTGAAAGAAAATCCCAGGAGATCAGCCCAACAACCTGTTCAGCCCTTCATTGTATGGCAGCAGACAGAGCCCAGACTACATAGTCCTCCACACAGAGCCTTGGCCATGGCTACAACACACTTCAGTATATCCTTCAGCATGTACCCTGCAGCCTGGAATTGCCAAATCAACAGCATTCTTTTACCAGCCATAAGTCACAGGAGCAGAATTAGGCTATTCAGCCCATCAAGTCTGCTCTGCCATTTCATCATGGCTGATATCTCTTCCTCTCTCAGCCCCATTCTCACTACCTTCTCTCCGTATCCTTTCATGCCCTGACTAATCAAGAACATATCAACCTCCGCCTCTAACACATCCAATCACCTGGCCTCTACAGCCATCTGTGGCAATCATTTGCAGAGATTCACCACCTCTGGCTAAAGAAATTCCTCCTCATCTCCAATAAAAATGTACATGAATGTACATTGGGATGTATCTGTCCTGCACCTTTGGAATTGTCCCCAGAAATTCCAGCCATTGCTGTTCTGTCATCATCTCTGCTAGTGTGCCCTTCCAATCAAGTTTGGCCAGCTCCTCTCTTGTGACTCTATAATTCCCTTTTCTCCTCTATTATATTCATACATACATCTGACTTCAGCTTTTCCATCTCAAACTGCAGGGTGAATTATATATTATGATCACTGCCTCCAAAATGTTTCTTTACCTTAAGCTCCCTAATCAAATCCAGTTTGTTACACAACACCCAATTCAGAACAGAATTTCCCTTAGTGGGCTCAACCACAAGCTGCTCTAAGAAGCCATCTGATAGGCATTCTAAATATTCACTCTCTTGGGGTCCAGCACCAACCTGATTTTCCCATATTGGAATCCCCTATGACTATCATAACGTACCCCTTTTGGCATGCCTTTCTATCTCCCATTGTAATTTGTAGCCCACATCTTGGCTACTGTTCAGAGGCCTGTATACATCTCCCGTCAGGGTCTTTTTACCCTTGCAATTTCTTAACTTTACCTACAGCAATTCTACATCTTCCAATCCTATGTCACCGCTTTCTAAATACTTAATGTTATTTTTTGCCAACAGAGCCACGGCACCCCCTTTGCCTACCTGCCTATCCTTTTGATTCAAAGTATATCCTTGGATGTTAAGCACACATTTATAATCTTCTTTCAGCCATGTCTCAGTGATGACCACAACATCATACCTGCCAGTCTCCAACTGTGCTACAAGATCACCTACCTTATGCTGTACAGTGCGTGCATTCAAGTATAACACTTTCAGTCCTGTATTTGTCACCCTTTGCAATTTTGTCCCCATGTTGCGGTGCAGCTCTTACCATTGACCACACTTTTCAGTTCAGTTCAGTTTAGTTTTCGTTTATTGTCATTTAGAAATGTATGCATTAAAAAATGATACAACACTCCTCCAGAATGATATCACAAGAAAACACAGGACAAACCAAGACTAAAACTGACAAAACCACGTAATTATAACATATAGTTACAACAGTGCAAAGCAATACCGTAATTTGATAAAGAGCAGACCATGGGCACGGTAAAAAAAAGTCTCAAAGTCCCGATAGCCTCATCATCCCACGCAAGCGGCAGAAGGGAGAAGCTCTCCCTGCCATGAACCTCCAAGCGCCACAAACTTGCCGATGCAGCACCATTGGAAGCACCCGACTGCAACAGACTCTTAGTCCATCCAAAAACTTCGAGCCTCCGACCAGCCCCTCCGACACAGCCTCTCCGAGCACCATCCTCTACCAAGCACTTCGACCCCGCCCCGGCCGCCGAGCAACAAGCAAAGCCGAAGACTCGGGGCCTTCTCCTCCGGAGATTCTGGATCACACAGTAGCAGCAGCAGAGAAGCAGGCATTTCAGAAGTTTCTCCAGATGTTCCTCTGTGCTCTCACGTCCGTCTCCATCAAATCAGGATTGTGCACGGCATCCTACTTGACAAATAACAGACATCACCACCAGAGTGGCTGCTGTGAGCTGCGTCGCACCGCCATCTTCCCACCAAATTTTGCCCTATCATCTGCTTGTTCTTCCTGACAGTCTCACTGCACATTGCATCAGCTTGAATACCAACTGCCCCATCCTCAACCCGATCACTCCAGTTACCATCCCCCTGCTAAATTAGTTTAAATGCTCACCAACAGCTCTGCCAAACCTATCTACAAGGAAATTGGTCCCCCTTGGGTTCAGGTTTAACTCATCCCTTTTTCTACAGGTCATACCTTCCCCAGAGAAGATCCCAATGATCCAGAAATCTGAAGTCCTGCCCTCTGCACCAGTTCCTCAGCCAAATCACCCTATTCTTACCCTCACTGGTGCACGGCACAGGCAGCGATCCAAAGACTACTACCCTGGAGGTCCCGCTTTTCAGCTTTCTACCAAACTCACTAAATTCTCTCTTCAGGACTTCCTCCCTTTTCCTACCTACGGCAATGGATGACAATATGTTCTATGACTTCTGGCTGCTCATCCTCCCCCTTTAGAATGCCGTGGACCCAATCTGAGATGTCCCTGACCCTGGCACCTGGGAGGCAACGTACCATCTGGTTGTCCGTTTCACATCCACAGAATCCCGTGTCTACTCCTCTAATATGGAGTCTTCTATCACTACTGCAGTCCTCTTCTTCCCCCTTCCCTTCTGAGCCAGAGCACCTGACTCAGTACCAGAGGCCCAGTCACTGTGACGCCCCCCTGGTAGATCAACAGTACCCAAAGGATGATACTTATTATTGAGGGGAATGGCCACAGGGATACTCTGCACTGGCTGCATATTTCCTTTCCCTCTCCTGACAGTCACCCAGGTACCTGCCTCTTGCAACTTAGGGGTGACAATCTCACTATAGCTCCTATCCATCACCTTCTTATTTTCCCATGTGAGACGAAGATCAACAAGCTGCAGCTCCAGTTCCTTAGCACACTCCCTGAGGAGCTGCAGCTTGGTGGATTTGGTGCCAATGTGGTTATCATGAGGCTGGAGGATTTCCAGAATTCCCATATCTCACATAAAGAACACAACACAGCCCCTGTAACCATTCTCACTGCACTAACAATGGATAACAGACAAAGAATGAAGAAAAACCTTACCAAAAACTTAGCTCGTCCAAGCCTGTTCTTGCTGAATCCTGTTGAGCCAACACCTCTCCACTCTAACATTGGTCCACTCCAACAATGGCCACTCCGCTTATCACTACCTTATTTTGATTTGTCCATGTTAATGAATCACAATATGACTGGGCCACCAGAAAAAGCCAATAGTCCACGAATGCTACTTTTTAAATCACTCGCCTCTACCTGTGTGGAACCTCCTTTGTCGATTCGATTGGGCCACTGGAAAAATCCGAAAACCCATGAACACCGCTTTTTAAATCACTCACTCCTGCCTTCTTGGAGCCTCCCCGCCGATTTGATTTGGTCGTCAGATAAAGGCGAAAGCCCTCTAACGTTATTTCTTAAATTGCTCAGCTCTACCTGTATGGAGCTTCCTCTGTCGATTCGATTGCAGTTACACAAGGTGGGTAGGTCCTGCTGAAAGGTTTCAGGGACACAGCAGATTCTGCAGATGCTGGAAGTCTTCAGCAGCACACCCCAAATGCCAATGGACCTCAACAGGTCAGGCAGCATCTACAGAGGAAAATAAACAGTCAATGTTTGGGTTGATATCCTTCATCAACCCCAAAATGCTAACTGTGCACTTAACTCCACTGATGCTGCCTGACCTGCTGAATTCCTCCAGCATTTGTGTGGCTGTTGGAAGCTCCTCAATTATGTTTATACAATCTTCAAACAAATATGATGCTGGCATGACAACCACTTTGTCGAGCACCTCTGCTCCAACTGCCAAAAGCGGACTTCCTGTTGGCCAAATATTTTAATTCCCATTTGCATTCCCGTTCTGACATGTCGGGCCATAGACTCATCTTGTGCTATGATGAGGCCATCCTCAGGGTGGAGTAACAACACCTTATATTCCATCTGGGTAGCCTCCAACTTGATGGCATGTATATTGACTTCTCCTTCCAGTAAAAAAAATTCTCTCCTCTCTTTTTTGATTCCCCACTCTGGCCTCTATCTCTTCTCACCTGCCTATCACCTCCCCTTTGCCCCCCCCATGGTCCACTCTCCTCTCCTCTCAGATTCATTCCTTTCCAGCCCTTTACCTTTCCTACCCTCCTGGCTTCAAACAAATATGGAGCTGGCATGAGGTCCCGGTATTAGTGAGAGCAGGTTTCAGTGTTATTCTTGCGGCTTCATAAAAAGAGGGATAACATAGCAAAATCGGAAGCAGTACAATCGACATCAGACTCAAGAGATTCTGCAGACACTGCAAATCGCGAGCAGCACACACAAAATGCTGGAGGAACTCAGCAAGTCAGGCAGTATCTGTGGAGGGAAATGGACCGTTGATGTTTCAGGCCGAGACCCTTCGTCAGGACTGAAAGGAAGCAAGCATAACTGAAAAGGAAAGAGGCCTACAAAATCCGTGCTGTAATTACATTACATCTCTTAACTTAAGAGTTGAGTTTCTGCAAGCACAGTTCTCTTAAACTTTTTTGTTTGAATGCATTTCCCCAAGAAAGCTTCTCACTGAAACTATACAGGGCTGCTGAAGCAAATGTATCCAGATTGTGTCCACTGAAGGTCTTCAGGCAAATCAAAATGTGGTCAGAGATCTCTGCCAGCCTCCCTACACGCCTGTGATGAGCCACAAGTGAACTACACAATTAACTGAACGTCTTCGCTCAGGGGGTGGTGTGACCATGCAAACAGCTAACAGCAGAAGTGGTACATGAGAGTTCAGATTGTAACATTTAAGAGAAGCCTGGATAGGTACACGGATGAGAGACAAATCAAGGGCTGTAGTCTGGGTGCAGGTAGATGGAACGAGGCAGAGGACCAGTCCAGCACAGACTAGATGGGCTGAAGGGCCTGTTTCTGTACTGTAGTATTCTATGTTTCACTGACTCTCCCTCCAGACAAAATAAGCCAATCACAAAGTGGCACAAGACGGTTCTGCATATTAAGACCATAACAGCATAAGACGTAGAAGCAGAATAAGGCCATTCGGCCCATCAAGTTTGGTTGGTCAATTCATCGTGGATGGTTTATTATCCCTCTCAAGCCCGTTCTCCTGCCTTCTCCCTGTAACCTTAGACACGTTTACTGATCAAGAACCTATCCTTTCCCCAGTATTATGTACAGGCATAGCATTACCTTTGACGACTGATACTATCATTGGTCTATGAGTCTATGACACAATTGCCTTCCACAGTCATGGCCAGCGAGGTCAAGCATTGATGCAGCCCTCCTGCCTGACTGGAAGAGCAGGCTAGGGAAGGCTTCGGGGTCAATATGTCTGCTTGTTAACACATGCTTCCCATGATTCAGGACATTTACAAGGACAGGTGTGTAAAAAGGGCCCATAGGATCATTGGGGACCCAAGTTACCCTAACCACAATCTATTCCAGCTGCTACCATCCAAGAAGCGGAACCGCAGCATAAAAGCCAGGACCAACAGGCTCAGGGACAGCTTCTTCCACCAGGCCATCGGACTGATGAACTCACGCTGACTTGAGTGTACTCTATAATTACATTGACTGTTCAATTTATTATAAGTTACTATGATTGCACATGGCACATTTAGATGGCGATGTAAGAGGCTGTGTTGAGGATTCTGCAAATGCTGGTGGAGCTCAGCAGGTCAGGCAGTATCTGTGGGAAGGAGTAAAAGGCTGATATTTTTGGCTTTCTGACCAGTTGAGTTCCCCCAGTATTTTGTGGGTGTTACTATGAGTTGAGGATTGGCTAGTGAACAGAAAGCAAAGAAAGATATATGAAATTTGTATAATTCTTTACCACGTTGAAATTTACGAGCTTCCTACAATAGGGTGTATGCAGGGAGAGTGTTTTTCTCTACCTGAGTCTTCTAGACCAGGAATCACTGTCTCATGACAAAGGTTTAGGCCTAAGTGAGGAGAAATTTCTTCATACAAAGTTTGGAAAAGCCTTAGAAGATTCAAGATTCAAGATAGTTTAATATAATTTCCAGTACACAAAAGAACAAATTAATTGTTACTCCAGATTCGATTCAGCACAAAAAAGACAATACTAAAAAGAAATGAATATACAGTAAACACATAAGATGGCTTATATACATAGATAGAGTGTATGTCTATAAAGTGACACAAGGCACTGGTACTTCCTGGAACTGACAGGAAGTGATGGTGGGGGATGTGGTTGTGTGGATTAGTCGGTGGAGCTGTTGATCAGCCTAACTGCTTGGGGGAAGCAACTATTTTTTGAGCCTGGTTGCCTTCATGGCATCCCTAATGGGATTGGGACAAACATAAGCAGGGTAGTTATGGATACTTTGTGATGTTACTGGCCGTTTTCTGGCACCTTTCTGTATATAAGTGCTTGATGGTGGGTAGGCTGGTGCCAGAGATGCACTGGGCAGTTTTGGCTCCCCGTTGTACAGCCTCCTTGTCCAGCGCTGTGCAGTTTCCATACCTGGCAGTGATGCAGCATGTTAGGATGCGCATCTGTAGAAAGACATGAGTATAGATGTGCACGAGATCCAGAACTCCACTGCTGTTCACTCTGCTGACCCACGACTGTGCAGCAATACACAGCTCAAATCACATCATCAAGTTCGCCGATGACACGACCGTGGTGGGTCTCACCAGCAAGAACAATGAGTCAGCATACAGAGAGGAGGTGCAGCGGTTAACGGACTGGTGCAGAGCCAACAACCTGTCTGAATGTGAACAAAACAAAAGAGATGGCTATTGACTTCCGGACAGCACGGAGCGACCACTCTCCGCTGAACATTGACGGCTCCTCCGTTGAGATCATTAAAAGCACCAAATTTCTTGGTGTTCACCTGGCAGAGAATCTCACCTGGTCCCTCAACATCAGTTCCATAGCCAAGAAAGCCCAGCAGCGTCTCTACTTTCTGTGAAGGCTGAGAAAAGTCCATCTCCCACCACCCCCCATCCTCACCACATTCTACAGAGGTTGTATTGAGAGCATCCTGAGCAGCTGCATCACTGCCTGGTTCGGGAATTGCACCGTCTCGGATCGCAAGACTCTGCAGCGGATAGTGAGGTCAGCTGAGAAGATCGTCGGGGTCTCTCTTCCCGCCGTTACAGACATTTACACCACACGCTGCGCCCATAACGCCAACAGCATTGTGAAGGACCCCACACACCCCTCATACAAACTCTTCTCCCTCCTGCCATCTGGCAAAAGGTACCGAAGCATTCGGGCTCTCACGACCAGACTGTGCAACAGTTTCTTACCCAAAGCCATCAGACTCCTTAATACCCTGAGACTAGACTGACATCTACATCATTTATTATTATATTGTAAATTTGTCCTCTACTGTGCCTATTGTCTTGTTTGTTATTTATTGTACTGCCCTGCACTGTTTTGTGCACTTTATGTAGTCTTGTGTAAGTCTGTAGTCTAGTGCAGTTTTTGTGTTGTTTTACGTAGTCTAGTGTGGTCTTGTGTTGTCTCACTTAGTCTAGTGCGGTCTTGTTTTGTTTCGTGTAGCACTATGGTGCTGTTTATGGTCGAAATGACAATAAAAAGCGACTCGACTCGATCTGTACCTCAAAAAACTGAGAGCTCAGAACTCTCTTTCTCAGTATTTAACTGTCCACTTTGGAATGGAGATGAAGAAGAATAGCTTATCCCAGTCAGGAGTGAACCTGTGGAATTCTCTGCCCTGGGAAGCAGTGGAGAAGATCTCATTAAATATAGTGAAGACGAGGTTAGAGAGATTTTTGCATTGCAGGGGAATTAAGGTTTATGGGGAAGGCAGGTCGGTGGAGTCGAGTCCACAGACAGATTAATCTCAATCTTACTGAATGGCGGAGCAGGATCGATGGACCAGATGCTCTGCTCCTGCTCCTATTTTTTAAGTACTTTTGTCCTTGTCCCTCGTTGCCTGTGTGAAGATGAAGGTAAGCTGCCATCTTGGGTCCTTGCAGTCCTTGGGATATACCTACAATGGCTGTTGGTGATGGGGTTCCAGACATTGACCCAGTGACAATGAAGAAGGAGATATAGAGTATATTTTCAAGTCAGGGTGGAATGTGGCTTGGAGGCAAAATTCTGGATGTTTCCCTGTTTTTCCTGCCCTGTGCCTCTGGCTGATGTCAGCTGTGTCCACCGTCAAGGACACCTTCAAAGTCAGTTCCTCAGCCGCACTCCACCATTATGTACCCTCACCATCTGAGACATTCCTTCTTCTTATTGCTACTATCAGCAGAGGGTCTAGGAGCCTAAATACCCACACTCCATGTTTTTGGAACAGTTTTCTCCGCTATCAGATTTCTGAGCAGTCCATGAACCCAAGAAAACAACCTCACTATTCAGCTTTAGCATTATTTAATTATTATTGAACTTAATAGTGATTGTTTACATTTTGCACTGTCCTGCTGCCACAAGACCACAAAGTTCATGACCTATGTTAGTGGTAGTAAACCCCATTCCAATTCTGACCTCCTAGTGCCCAGACACAGCCCCTCTCCTCAGCTGCCTAGATCCTGTTCTCCCTTCACCACATCACCACCCGATGCCAGGCTCGATCAATCTCCATTCCCCTGCATTCTCACTGCAGGCCACTTTCCTTTCCCCACCAGTCATTGACTTGCTTCAGTCCAGACTCCTTTCTCTCTCCCACGCTGTCCTTGACGGAATGAGTTCATGGAGTTCAGAATGCAGAGAGACAAGATGATGGGCCTGGCACGGTGAAGTAAGTTAAACTCAACTTGTCTTAAACAATCAGGGAGACAATACTAGCGGAAATGCTCTTTGTGATATTTCACCTCTGGGGAGATATATGCCCAAAGACAGAGTTACCGATCACTGTCATCTTGCGAGGGGAAAGTTGCCAATCATTGATGACCTGAGGAGAGAGTTATCAATCACAGCTGACCTATGAAGAAAGAGTTCCCAATAAAAGAGAAGAGAGCCGCAATCAAAATCAGGTTTACTATCAGTGACATAAAATTTGGTTTACAAAGCAAAAATGACCATAAATTACAAAAATAAATAAACTGTGCGGAAGACAAATGACAAGGTTCATGGGTTCATGGACTAGGTTCATAAATCTGATGGCACAGGGGAAGATGTTCTTAAAATGCCAAGTGAGTGTTTTCAGGCTCCTGTACCTCCTCCCTGAAAACAGTAACACAAAAAGGGCATGTCTCAGACGGTGAGGATCCTTAATGATGGATGCTGATTCGGACGTCCTCGGTGGTCTGGAGGGTTGAGTTCATAGCCCTCTGCAGCCTCTTGCGATGCTGTGCATTGGAGCACCTATATCTGCTGGTGATGCCACCAGTCAGAATGCCCTCCACCCTACACCTATAGGAATTTGAAAATTCCTTTGGTGACATACCAAACCTCCTCAAACTCCTAACAAAACAGAGTTATCAATCACTGTTGGTGACCTGTGAGGAGAGAGTTGCCATTTGTTGGTATAACAACAGAAATCGCTGGCACGCTTTGACCTGAAACATTAACTTTGTTTCTCTTCCTGTAGATGCTGCCTGACATGCTGTACAACTCTGGCAATTCTAGTTTTATTTTATATTTACAGTATTCGCAGTATTTTGATTTCACACCATTCACTGGTGATCTGTGAGGAGAGTTTCTAATTCGTGTGCGGGGTGAGCCTGTGTCCTTTCCCATGCACCGCAAAACTAATATAATCAAAGCTTCTGCTTTCTCTGGAAAAAGGATCCCAGTAATTTCATCAGTTTCTGTCAGAAAGAAAACTCCTAACACAGGAAAAGATGTGGCTTTTGATATCCTTTAGTGGGGTTCAAGACAGTCTGTCAGTCAGATGTAATAACACATGGGAGATAATGGAACTTTACAGTATTGGGTAACAGCTGTTTCCAAAATAGTGTCAGATGGCCAACATACCTCTGGGTTAAACTCCACAGCACAGGCCCTCAAGCATTGCTTTCTGCCCAATACTCAAAGCATCACTCAGGTCCACTCATGGGACACCAATATTTTATTTTGTCTCTGGACAAAGCTCGTTTAATCCCAAACTCAGTAGTCCTGAGGGATTGATGTTAGATGTTACAATGAGCAGTGAATGGATAATGAGGCAGTGTCTAATCATGAACTCAATAAATGTGCTGTTTGTCTTGATGTTAAATCTTTAAGTGGCAGGGACTTGCACCGGATCATCATGAAATGTTCCTAAAAGTTAGCAATCAACAAATTGTTCTTGAAGTTGTAACATCTGTAGAATCATGGTTTTGTTGATATTAGTAAGTGTGTGAAGGTCAGCATTGTCTTTCTTATCCCTCCTGCCGTACCTTGGGCAGTAGACTCAACCAATGTCAATACTAAGGTAACACATTGCATAGGAGCATCAGCTTCATTGCCATGACAGAAAAACACTCCCTCGGGGTGCTTGGTTCATTCTCAGTCTGGTTCAGGCCTCGAACAGCTCCAGCCACTGAGGTATGACAACTCGAGCACCTCTGCTCCGTCCGCCACAACAGACAGGATCTCCCGGTTGCCACCCACTTCAACTCTGCTTCCCATTCCCATTCGGATATGTCCATACATGGCCTCCTCTACTGCCATGATGAGGCTAAACTCAGGTTGGAGGAGCAACACCTCATATACCGTCTAGGTAGTCTCCAGCCCTTTGGTATGAACATTGAATTCTCCAACTTCCAGTAATTCACTCCCCCTCCCTTCCTCTATCCCAGTTTCACTGTGCCCCCTCTCCCAGCTGCCTATCACCTCCCTCATGGTTCCGCCTCCTTCTACTACCCATTGTGCTTTCCCCTATTCCTTCTTCACCTTTCCTGCCTATCACCTCCCTGATTCCCTTCCCCCACCTCTTTATCTTTCCCCTTACTGGTTTTTCACCTGGCACCTACCAGCCTTCTCCTTCCCACCCTCCCCCCACCTCCTTTATAGCACCCCTGCCCCTTCCCTCTTCAGTCCTGACGAAGGGTTCCGGCCCGAAACGTCGACTGATCGTTTCCACGGATGCTGCCCGACCTGCTGAGTTCCTCCAGCGTGTTGTAAGTGTTGAAGTATGACAATATTATTTCCTTACCTAAACCTCGTCCAGTCCCTTTCAACACAGCAACAGCAGCTGATTGATTGAAGGGACCGTTCTACTGGCTCCCAGCATTGAACCTCTCACTTTCCACCTGCCCAGTGGATACCGGCAATGGGACACCCACCATCTTAGCCTCTTGCATCACCTAAATAAAACCACAGAGTCATCTTCCCGGATGCCCACCGCTGGGGACAGCAAATAGTCCCAATACTCAAAAAAAGCCACATTATGGCTTCCTTTGTAAATACAAACTACTCATCACAGGCTGTTGCCCAGCTCGAGCCATTGCTCTCAATCCTGTCTGCGGCTGTGCCCTGTTGGTCTTGTTTCCACCTGCAGGAGACGTCCACCAACAGTGCCTCTGTGAACCTGTCACTATCTTAATTACGCCACCACTGTTATTCCATAGGCTCCAACTTTACCTACAAATCTATTGGTACAACATCTTATCAAAAGCCTTTGGAAGCCAATTTGCACCACAGCAGTGGCATTCCCCATCAGCATTTTCAGCTACTTCATATTATCATCAGTTAAAGGTAACTTGCTTTCAACAACTCCATGCCGACTTTCTCTAATCAAACCCGCACTTCTCCACGTCAACTTTGTGTCTGATTGCTCCCAAAATTTACAGCACTGTCAGGGTTAACCAAACGGGTCTAATCTTACCAGGTTTATCGTTAGCACCACTTTTAGAAGAAGGGTGCAATTGTTCCCAAAGAAAAAAACACGCTGCATGTTTTTGCTCCGGGTCCCAGCCCCTGCAGTCACATTATCCCAGCAGTTGTTACAGATCTCCATTCCTCAGACACCAGATGCAAATGTAAAGTCCCCATCTACCGTGATGACTTTCAACTTGTGACTCAGGTTCATTCGATCCAGGCCTCAGGATTGCTATCCCAGTCGTTTAACTGGCTTACCATTGTGTTCTTGACATTTTGACCTTAAACCGTATTGGATCGATGGCGATGAAGTGGCAAGTGTGCATGCTGCCGATCGATCACGTAGTGAATTGCTTGAGGCTCCTATATACAGAGGGCTCTTTCTCTTTCTGCACGCAGGCTTTCAACTGCATGTCACCACCTTGGCAGACCCAGCTCCTAGATCCCGCACCATAAGTTGCCCAGCGTGTACTGTGACTAGCAGGACTCAGTAAAAACATTTAATCCTACTGCTCCATCATTTCGGCGGATACATATCAGATGTCAGTGGTAGTTCAGCAAGTTCACCTGGAAGATAAGCTAGAAAGCCCAGTCACTGGGCCAGGTTCTCTCAGTGTTGCTTCCTGCCATTTTATATCAGGATAAGATTTTCATCTGTGAGAAGAACAAGAAATCTGAAACCAGGGTGGCATTCTGACATCACATATCCCCAACATCGTAAGGATCCAGCACCTTATATGTGAAGCATATCATGTTCCCAGCATTATACATCTCCAACATCTTACCATTATATGAATCTCCAGCATTGTAAATCCACGGTATTTTACATCACACATCTCCTGCAAAGTAAAACTGTTCAGGGATGGTCTCATTCATGCTCAGTACAATTCAAACAAGTCTTAGAATCGTCTTTGCAATGAGGGTAATTTATCTTTCCAACGAGGTGCTGTTCCTGCTTATTCATTTTCTGCATTTCACTATGGAAGCCAACAAAATGCCCCCGTGCTGCAGCATTCTACAACCTCAATCCGCTTACACAACATCAGTCCTTAGCAACACACAAAATGCTCAGCGGTCAGCCAGCGTCCGCGGAGGGGAATAAACAGTCAACATTTTGGGACCAGACCCTCATCAGGACTGGAAAGGAAGGGGGGGTGGGTGCAGAAGACAGAATAAGAAGGTAGGGGGAGGGGAAGCTGATAGGTGAGAGCTGACACCAGGTGAGGAGGAAGGTTGGTGGGTGGGCAAGGGGAGGAGATGAAGTGAGAAACTGGGAGGTGATCAGTGGAAAAGGTGAAGGGCTGGAGAAGAAGGAATCTGATAGGGGAGGAGCATAGGCAAGTGAGGAGAATAGAAGTGGTGAGAGGGAGTCAGAATGGGGAATGAAAAAAAAAGAAAATGAGGAGGGGGTAGATTATTCCTGCCAAAGTCCAGAACATCACAGTCCCTCACTTACATCCCCCCACCCACACACACACACTTTCAGCCCTTGGACAGCAAGGTCCAGGCTGGAATAAAACAAGGAGATGTGGTGGGAGGAAGGATTAGTGTGCTTGTTTGGGCTTTGTTCTCCATTTCACTGAGAGCCTTGCTGCAGTTCGCCTGTACCACTGTAAACAGAGGAAATGTAGTCAAACTGGTTTAGTTTACATTTGCTGAATTGGCAGTACTTTCTCAGCTACGCGCCCCTCCTGCCAACACCTGCCTTATATAGTTCATTCCATCTCCTCTGGTCAACACAAAGCATTCCGCAAAACCATTGGAATGAAATCATTGTTATCATCTAACTTTCTCAAAGTAGGTTGTCCGAAACATCAATATTAAAGTCGAAGTAAATTTATTATCAAAATACATACATGTCGCCGTACACTACCGAGATTCATTTCTGTGGGCATTTACAGGAAAATAAAAAAGAACAATAGAATTTATGAAAAGCTGTAAATAAACAAAGACGGACAAACACCCAATATGCAAAAGAAGACAAATTGTGCAAATAAATAGAGAACATGAATTGTCTAGCCCTGGAAAGCAAGTCTATAGGTTGTGGGATGAGTCCAAAGTTGAGCTGAGTGAAGGAGCCTGATGGCCGTAGGGTAATAATTGTTCCAAAACCTGGTGGTGTGGGACCTAAGGTTCTCTATGTCCTTCCCAATGGCAGCAGTGGGATGGTAGGGGTTCTCGATGATGGATGCTGCTTTCTTGTGGCAGTTTCCCTTGTAAATTATATCAGTTAGTGAATAATTATTGTCCAGTCCACCAGGGTTAATTCTCCCTCCTTTCCCAAAATCTTTTCTACCCAACCTAGAACAGTCAATGCATTGAAATTTCTCCAGTACATTGCAAGATATGACTTGTTGGTAATAAACTGGTCAGAATGCAGAAACTGGATCACAGTGTCCATTTATTTTAGGTGCAGGTGAGGCAGTATCATCAGAAAGAGGAATGTTTTAGATCTGAGACTCTTATTCAGAATGGGAAAAGGAGAAATCAAGCTAGTTTTCAGTCCCAATGAAGGGTCTTGGGTCAAAATATCAACTGTTTACTTTCCTCCGTAGATACCGATTTTCTGAGTTCGTCCAGCATCTTGTGTGTCTTGCTCAAGACTTTCAACATCTGCAGAATCTCTTGTGTCTCTAGTTTCAAGTTAAAGAGAATGTGGGGGAGGAGTCAACATGTTAAAGGGAATATCTCCTTTAGGGTGAGACCAAATGGGACAATGTGGCACGACAGAGGCAGTTCATGTTTCTTTGCATCATGTGCTGCTAATAGCAGTTTTCTAAAGCCACACACTCTCCTATGGACTAAAGCTCTGTCCATTTTAGCCTTGAATTGACTTTATTACTTAAATCCTTCATATACATGAGGAGTAAAAATCTTTACGTTGTGTCTCCATTCAAATGTGCAATGTGCAATCATGGTAATTTATAATAAATATTATGTACAACAGGATAGTCAATATAATAGAAATATAGTTGTGTCAGCACGAATTAAGCAGTCTGATGGCCTGGTGAAAGAAGCTGTCCCGGAGTCTGTTGGTCCTGGCTTTTATGCTGCATTACCGTTTCCTGGATGGTAGCAGCTGGAACAGGTTGTGGTTGAGGTGACTCGGGTGCCCAAAGATCCTTCGGGCCCTTTTTACACACTTGTTCTTTGCAAATGTCCTGAATCATGGGAAGTTCACAACTACAGATGCGCTGGGCTGTCCACACCACTCTCTGCAGAGTCCTGCGATAGAGGGTGGTACATTTCCCATACCAGAGAGTGATACAGACAATCAGGATGCTCTCAATCATGCCCCTATAGAAAGTTCTTAGAATTCGGGGGGCCATACCAAACTTCTTCGACCGTCTGAGGTGAAAGAGGCACTGTTGTCCCTTTTTCACCACCCAGCCGGTATGCACAGACCACATGAGATCCTTGGTGATGTGTATGCCAAGGAACTTAAAGCTGTTCACCCTCTCAACCCCAGATCCATTGGTGTCTACAGGGGTTAGCCTGTCTCCATTCCTCCTGTAGTCCACAACCAGCTCCTTTGTTTTTGCGACATTGAGGGAGAGGTTGTTTTCTTGACACCACTGTGTCAGGGTGATGACTTCCTCTCTGTAGGCTGCCTCATTATTATTTGAGATTAGGCCAACCAGATTAGTGTCATTAGCAAATTTAATTAGCAGGTCAGAGCTGTGGGTGGTGACACAGTCATGGGTATACATAGAGTAAAGGAGGAGGCTTAGGACACAGCCCTGAGGGGCTCCTGTACTGAGGGTCAGAGGGTGATCAGGCCTAAGTATTATTTCTTTCTCCATTGACCTGAGCTACCACAGCCCTGCCATTAACAACACATAACACAGGCAAAGGGCCATAATCTGTCTCTAACTGAAACTTTATCGTATATGGTCTCATCCCATCGGAGACAGTCTACCCATCCCTCCCTACCATCTCTGCTACCGAACACTAACTCAATTTCCCTAACAAAAGTTCCAGCAAAAGATCTTAGACCTAAGACATTAATTCTGTTGTCCTTCCCACTCATTCCTGACCTGTCCATTTTCTGTTTATATTTTAGACTTACAGCATCTGTAGTCTTTTTTTTTGCTTCCAGGTCTGATTTTACACAGAACAGATAGCATGGGAGATAATTCCTGGTGAAATTCAGGCAAACAGCACTGTTCATGTTGGTGCTCCTGGTATTTTCCTGCTCTCTGGTGAGAGCCAAGTGACTCACTGTCCACATAATGCAAGCCCCCACACCAACACACAGTGGAGAAAGGAGCTTTTGCTGCATCCTTCAGTCAAAAGGTAATTGGTAATTGGTTTATTATTGTCACATGTACTGCAATACACTGAAAAGCTTCGTTTTGCATGCCATCCGTACAGATCATTTCACATCATCGAGATAAAACAAGAGGAAAACAACAGAATACAGAATGTCGTGTTACAGCTACAGAGAAAGTGCAGTGCACGCAGACAATGAGGTTGCAAGGCCATGATGAGGTAGATTGGGAGGTCAAGAGTCCATCTTGTTGTACTAGTTAGTTCAATTATTTAATAAAAGCAGGATCGAAGCTGTCCTTTAGTCTCGTGGTGCATGCTTACAGGCTTTTGTATCTTCTGCCCAATGGGGGGGTGGTGGGAAGGGGAGAGAATGTTTCAATTGGGTGGGGTCTTTGATTATGTTGGCTGCATTATCAAGGGAGGGGAGGCTGGCTTCCATGATGTGCCAAGCTATGCCCAAGCTCTCTGCAGTTTCTTGCAGTCTTGGACAGGGCAGTTGCCATACCAAACCATGATGCATCCAGATGGGATGCTCTATGTAAGGGGACATGCCAAATCTCCTTAGCCTTCTGAGGAATGGAGAGGCTGGTGCACTTTCTCGGTTATGCACCATCTTAGGCCTCGCTGGTCGGTTCCCCATGACTCCAGGGGTCAGGTTGGTAGATCATTCACCCCAAGAGGTCAGACCTGTGGATAGATTTGAAAACACATTTTTAGTCATTCTTAAAGTCTTAGAATTTAGATCTGAAAGAGGTGAATAATTATATTAGAAGTAATGAGTAGATCTGCAGAGAGCAGTTTGCAAAGAGCCACCTGGATCTGGGGTCAAGGTGCATGTTGTTCATTATTCAAAGGGACACTTTATTGATATTAGGTGACCTGACTGGACACTGTCAGGCTGTCAAATGCAAGGTGCCTCAGATACCTTTCATCCTAATCCAAACCCTTTCCTCTTGGTGGAGACCTCACATTCCCTGGTTTGTTGGGTCTCTCTTCACGCCATCACAGACATTTACACCACACACTGCACCCGTAAAGCCAACAACATTGTGAAAGACCCCACGCACCCCTCATACGAACTCTTCTCCCTCCTGCCATCGGGCAAAAGGTAGCAAAGCATTCGAGCTCTCACGACCAGACTGTGCAACAGTTTCTTCCCCTAAGCCATCAGATTCCTTAACACCCAGAGTCCAGACTGACATCTACATCATTTATTATTAAATTGTAATTTGTCCTTTACTCTGCCTATTGTCTTGTTTATTAATTATTGTACTGCCCTGCACTGTTTTGTGCACTTTATGTAGTCCTGTGTAGGTCTGTAGTCTAGTGTAGTTTTTGTGTTGTCTTACGTAGTCTAGTTTAGCTTTGTGCTGTCTCACATAGTCTAGTGTAGTTTTGTGTTGTTTCATGTAGCACCATGGTCCTGGAGGAACGTTGTTTCGTTTTTACTGTGTACTGTACCAGCAGTTTATGGTCGAAATGACAATAAAAAGTGACTTGAGTCATTTAGGGAGCTGATTTGACATCAGCTGTTGTGTACTGTGCCATTTGTGTGATGCACTGTGTCTGCCTCGTGGACAGAGGGAGACTGTCACTTCTTCTAAAGAGAGAAGATCAGCTTTATTTGTCACATGAACATCGAAACATCGAAACACACGGTGAAATACCTTGTTTGTGTCAACAAGCAATGCAGTCTGAGATGCGCTTGGGGAACATGCTTCTGCTGCAAACATGGCTTACCACAATCTACCAACTTTTAACACTAACTTGTGCACCTTTGGAATGTGGGTGGAAACTGGAGCAGCCAGAGGAAAGGCACGAGTTGGTGGGGAGAACGTACAAACTTCCTACAGGTAGCAGCAGGAATTGAACCCCACACTGTAACAACATCCTGTTAACCACCATGCGACTGTGCCATCCACAGTACCTTGCCAGTCCCCCGGCTACGTGCTTTGCCCAGACAAACTCCAATCCCAGAATGGATTTTATATCTGATATCTGCCCTCTTGAGGCGCAGATTTTCCAGAACAAAGGAAAGTACGCCACAGTACAGACCCGTCTGCCCACAATGTGCCAACCTACTCCAAGATCAACCGACGCCTTCCCTCCTACAAAGCCCAAAAACCAGCATTTTCCTTGTATCCATGTGCCTACCGAAGAGTCTCTTAAATATTCCTAGTATATTAACCTCTACCACCATCCCTGCTGGTGCGTACCAGGGACCCACCACTGTCTGTGTAAAAAACCTACCTCTGACGTCCCCCCAAAACTTTCCTCTAATTGTCTTAATAACTTCTGGTATTGGCTATTGCCACCCTGGGAAAAGGGAACTGGCTGTCCACTCTGTCATTGCCTCTCATAATCTTACACACCTCCCTCAAGTCACCTCTCATTCCTCCTTGCCGCAAAGAAAAAAGCCTTAGCTCACTGAAACTTTCCTCGTGACCTGGTCTCTGATCCAGGCGGCATCCTGGTAAACCTCCTCTACACCTTCTCTCTAAATCTTCCACATTATTCCTATAATGAGGTGACTAGAATGGAACACAATATTCCAAATGTGGTCCAACCGGTTTTATAGAGTTGCAACATTACCTCACGACTCTTGAAATAACCCCTGATTAAAGAAGGCCAGCGTTCTTAACCCCCTTATCAACTTGCACATAACTTTTAAAATTTGTTTCATTATAAATTTTTTAAAAGCAGCAAAGAAAGGACAAAACTGCCATTAAGATACCATTCTCAACACATACTCTACTCTCCAGACCCTCCATTCACCTCTGTGGGGAAAGGTCCTGTGGCTATCACAGCTGGGCATTGGGGATACACCATTTCAGATTCTGGAATCTGACGCAAACAGTAAAACAAGGTACAGGAGGAACTCAGAGGGTTAGGCAACACTTGTGGAGAGAAATGGGCAGCCAACATTTTGCGTCCATAAAACCACAACATAGAGCAGAATCAGGCCATTTAGCCCATCGAGTCTGCTCTACCATGAGACCCTTCCTCAGTCTATTTCCCTGCACTGATCCTGCCTGACACACTGAGTGCCTCCAACTATCTGCTTAGTCGCTCCTCCTCCAGGTAAACTGCCTCTCCCCTCCAGCTAACAACAGTAAGGCTGATCACTTTAAATCCATTGCAAAGCCCAGCTACATGCTTTCAGAGAGCTTCAGATGTGTGTGGGTGCTGAGGCAGAAGGAGAAGGGGGGGCTGCACAGCCCTACAACACCTTGGAGGGATAACCGAGTCTGGCGGCTCGCTCCACACCTGGCCCATCGCTTCCTTCTGGGAGCAGGACCTGAGGGGGCAGACTGCCAACAGAATGTATCCAGCCAGCTCACTTGCTCCCTCGCTCCCTGACCAGAACACCTGAGGCCTTGTCACGACTGCAGTGCAGGATGGAATCTCTGAAACAAGGTCCTGATGTACAATTCTTCTGTGCATTGCTGCACCGGCTGGAAGGAATTCATCCGCTGGGAGATGATTCTATAGTTTTCTGCCTTCCCATACCTTCCTGGTCCTTCCCTACAAGGGTTCACCTCCAGCAGAGATCCTGCGGAGTTACAACACCTCACCCTGGAGGTCTCAGCGAGTGGAAGGCTTCGCTGACAAACTATCTCTCTCGGCATCAACAGATCGACAATGGATGGTGTTGGGGGTCTGTCTCCTCACCAGATTCCGTGATCTTATAGACCGGAGTGGCCATAGACAGAGTGAATGCGCAAAATTGTTTCCCCAGTGCTGGGGAATCAAGAACTAGAGGGCATAGGTTTAAGAAGAGAAGCAAGAGATGTAACAGGAACCTAGGGTGCAACCTTTTCACACAGAGAGCGAATCGGGGCCACGGGAGATTTTGAGGATGTTGCAAATTCACAAAATGCCAGAGGAACTCAGCAAGTCGGGCAGCATCTGTGGAGGGAAATTGAACAGCTGACTTTTTTGAGCTGAGACCATCTCAAGGTTTATACGACAGTCCGGAAGCTCCATGCTCACTATTATCTTATTTAATTACCTGTGTAATCAGGTGTACATAATTTAGTGAAGTTCTTCAACTGCTGTGATTGGAGAGAGAGAAAGTGAGTCAGTGAATGAGATGGGGAGAGAGAGAGAGCGAGAGAAATAAGAACATGAGATAAATAGAGAATTATTTGCTTTGCAACTTGAAAATTCTGAGTTCTGACATTTTCATGTAACAGATTTGGAGGCCGTGCATGAAAAGGAGACTTAATAGGCAAGCTTGAGGGGAATCTTTATATAGCAGAACACCTGGGTGTCAGAGATTTGCTGAGGTAGATAGGTTGGTGAAGAAGGCAGTTGGCATTCTGGCCTTTATCATTTAAGTACTGTATTAAGAGTTGGGAAGATATATAGGACATTAGTGAAGCTGCACTTGGAATATTGTGCACAGTTTTGGCCATTGCTAGGATGTTGCCTGGACTTGAGTTACAAGTAGAGTTTACATAGATTGGACGTAGGAGACCGAGCACTGACCTGTTAGAGATGTATGAGAGATTGAGAGGTGATCTGATAGACATTGCCTGAGTTATAGGGAAAGATCGGATAGGTTAGGACTTAAAATCCTGGAGCATAGGAGAATGAGGGAGATTCGATGGAGGTATACAACATTACATAGGGTGTAAATAGGGTAAATGCAAACAGCCTTTTACCACAGAGGTTGGGGGAGTCTAGACCTAGAGGTCATAGGTTAAGAGTGAAAGGTGAAAGGGGAACCTGAGGGTAACTTCTTCATCAGAGGGTGATGCAAGTGTGGAACGAGCTGCCAGCAGAAGTGGTGGATGAGGGTTCGACCTCAGCTGATCCATTCTGACCACAATGCCCATACCCTTCTAAATCTGTTAGGCTTCCCTGAGTGAGTAACTGAACCTTATTTTGTAAACCATACATCCACACTGGCGCGGAGGGAGCGAGTACTTACACAACAGCCACAAAATGCTGGAGGAACTCAGCAGGCCAGGCAGCAACTATGGAAAAAAGTACAGTCGACATTTTGGGCTGAAACCCCATGGCAGGACCTGTAGCGAATACTTAGCAAGGTTGGAGAATGTCCATCAAATGGTTGCTTTGTCCCAGGTGACATGAAGGGATCTGAGACCTGTTGGAGCTACACTCAGCCAAGCAAAGGGTGAGTATTGCGGACGCACTTTGTAAAAAATGGAAAATCTTAGAGATATCAATACAGTATGGTGGCATAGCTCGGGGCATTCTGGAGTTCAGAGTTCAACTCCGCTGCCATTCTGTAAGGAGTCTCTGTACGTCCTCCCCAATGGAAAGCTAGGCTTTTCCCCAGGTGCTCCAGCTTCCAGTGCACAGTCCAAAGATGTACTGGGTAGGTTAAACTGCTCATTGTAAATTTTCCCGTGATTAGGTTAGGGTTAATCGGGGTTGTGGAGTTGCTGGGACAGAAGGGCCAGAAAGATTGCTGAATAAATAAATAAATAAAATATCAGAAAGTGAGTCTAGAGGATTTAAAGGAGAATAAAGATTAGCTTTATTTGTTACATGTGCATTGAAGCATGCAGTGAACTTGCATCATTTGCATCAGATCAAAGCAGCAAGGGTTGTGATAGGCCACGCAGTGTTGTCCCACTTTAGGCACCAACACAGCATGCCCACACCTCACTAACACCAAGCCATACTCTACGTCTTTGGAATGCAGGACAAAACCGAAGCACCCCGACGAAACCTACACAGTTACGGAGAGAATATACAAACTCCCAACAGACTGCAGCGGGAATCCAACTTTGAGCCTGCCCCAGGTGCTACAGAGCATTGTGCTAACCACATTGGGCTAACGTGCTGCCCTCTGATCTGCTCTGTTGCAACCATACTTACATGGGGGGTGGGGTGCTTGTGAAGAGCTTCAGGAAATTGATGGTCACCACAAACCATCTTCTGGTCAAAGTGATCCCTCGGATTGATGGTGGGAAAACTGGCAATGATAAAAGCGGGTGGAGATGGTCACTGCCCAGCACTGATGTTATTTGCCAGTGATCGACTCATTCCCAAATATTGCCCAGCTCTAGTGGGATAATGACAGGAATACTGTATTTGGGAATGAAATTGGACATTGTGCAGTCAGCACCGAACATCCCAGCTCCCAATCTTGTGATGGAAGACAGATCTTTGATGAATCAGCTGAGGACGGTTTTGGGTAAAAGGACAACTGCAGTGATGTCCTGGGATACTGAAGTACTTCCTTTTTATGGTCACTGAATTTACCTGAGCTCCTTGATGTCAAAGGCAGTACCTTTCCCCTCACCCCTGGAATTCGGATCTGTGTTCCAAGTTTGGACCAAGGCTGTGATGAGGTCTGCTGATTGTTGCTGGCAAAATGCAGTCCTTATGAGAGAATCATTGGAAAGTAGGTGATGCAACCAGTCAGAATGCTGTCTCCAACTCTAGCAAACTTCTACGGATGTACAGTGGAGAGCATTCCGACTGGTTGCATCACCATCTGGTATGGAAGCTCTAACACACAGGACAGAAAGAGGCTGAAGAGGGTTGTAGACACAGAGAGCTCCATCATGGGCACAACGCTCCCTGCCATCAAGGACACCTTCAAAGGCAGTGCCCCAAGAAGCTGACATCCATCATGAAACACCCTCACCATCCAGGAAATGCCCTCTTCTCATTATGATCATTAAGGAGGAGGCACAGGAACCTGAATACCCACACTCAGTGTTTTAGGAACAGGTTCCTTCACCTCTGCCCATGAACACTACCTCACTATTCCCATTTAGCAATGTTTATTTATTGGAACTTTCAGTTTTTTATTGCACTGTGATGAGGCTACAAAACCACAAATTTCACAACATATGCCACTGATAGCAAGCCTAATTCTGATTCTGTTTGATGGAAATAGTGAACGCGCCTTCTGTCACATCTCTAACCATTGAGAGAAAACCAGCTGGGAATTGGATGCCATGCTCCCAGTGAAAATGACATAGCTGGAAAGTTGTCCACACTGTCAGGTAGACGATACTGCCTGGATTAGAGACATAGCTACACTGAAAAGTTGGACAAACTGGAATTGTTCTCCTTTGACGCTGAAGGGAGTCCTGGTAGAGGTTTGCAAAATTATGAAAGGAATAGATAGGGTAGGCAGTCAGAATCTCCTCTCCAGGGTAGAAATATCAATCATCAGAAAGTGTGCTTTTAAGGGGGAAATTTAAAGGCAACATGAGGAGCAAATCTTTTACTCAGGAGTGGTAGGTGCTTAGAATGGGTGACCAAAGATAGTAATGGAAATAGACAGTTCAGTGGAGTTTAACAGGCTTTTAAATAGACACACAAATATGAGGGAATGGAGAGAATATGGATGTTATTAATGAGGAGACATTATCTATAAATCAGCTCAAGTTCAACACGACATTGTGAGCCGAATGACTTGACAAGTGCTGTAGGGTTCTATTTTTTATGTCCTTTGTTGGGTTATAAACATACTAGAACTGTTGGCTAGATCAGCTCTCAAGCACAAAGTTCAAAGTTCACAGTGAATTTATCGTCTAAGTACATATATGTCACCCTATACTAACCCTGAGATTCATTTTCTTGCAGGCATTCACAGTAGATACAAAGAAACATAGGTTGTGGATCAGCTCAGTGTTGAGGTGAGTGAGCTTTATGGCTGAGGGGTAATAGCTGTTCCTGAAACTGGTATGTGGGACCAGTACCTCCTTCCTGATGGTAGCAGCGAGAAGACAGCATGGTGTGGAGGTGAGGGTTCGTGACGATGGATGCTGCTGTCTTGCGACAGTGCTTCGTGTAGTTGTGTTCAATGGTGGGGAGGGCTTTACCTGTGGTGATTTGGGCTGTTTCTACCGCCTTTTGTAGGATTTTCCGTTCATGGGCTGTTTCCATGCCAGGCTGTGATGCAACCAGTCAATATACTCTCCACTGTGTATCTATAGAAGTTTGTCAAAGTTTTAGATGACATGTCGAATCTTCAAAAACATCTAAAATAGTAGAGATGCTGCCTAGCATCTTTGTAGTGGCAGTTACACACTGGACCCAGGACAAATAATCTGAAATTATAACAATGGAGTACATTGCTGACCCTCTCCACCTCTGATCCCCTGATGAAGACTGGCTCACAGACCTCCGGTTTCCTCCTCCTGAAGTCAATAATCAGCTCTTTGATTTTGCTGACGTTCAGTGAGAGGTTGTTGTTGTGGCACCACTCAGCCAGATTTTCAGTCTCCTTCCTGTATGCTGATTCATCACCACCTTTGATTCAGCCAACACCAGTGAAGTTGTCAGCAAACTTAAATGTGGCATTGGCATTAGGCTCAGTCATACAGTAAGTGTTCAACAAGTCTTCATTTCTATAGCTGGGCTGTTGTCTGTGCCCACAGCTGCTAGCCTCTCCAGTTTCCCTCACAGTTTCTCAAGGTCACCATGAATCAGACCAGCTGAAGACTGGCTTCTTTCACAATGGCGATCTCCAGAGGAAGGCACAGATGGATCACCCATTCATACCTCTGGCTGAACAGGGTTATCAATGCTTCATCCCTTTTTCAGCCTCTTTCTTGAGTCTCTTTCTCTTCTTCGTTCAGAATCAGAATCAGGTTTAATATCACTGGCATATGTCATGAAATGTTGTTTTGTAGCAGCAGCACAATGCAATACATAATAAAAACTATAAATTACAATAAGTATATATAAAAAATTAAATTAAATAGTAATGTAAAAAGAGAGAAAAAATTGAGACAGTGTTCATTGTCCATTCAGAAATCTGATGGTGGAGAGGAAGAAGCTGTTCCTGAAGTATGTGTCTTTAGGTTCCTGTACCTCCACCATGATGGTAGCAATGAGAAGAGGGCATGTCCTGGGTGATGGGGGTCCTTAATGATGGATGCCTCCCTCCCTTTTGAGGCATTGCTTTCAGGAGTCCTCAGTGCTGGGGAAGTTAGTGCCCATGGTGGAGTTGGCTGAGTTTACAACTTCCAGCAGCTTTTTCTGATCCTATGCAGCGGCCCCTCAATACCAGACAGTGATGCAACCAGTTAGAATGCTCTCCACAGTACATCTGTAGAGATTTGCGACAGTCTTTGGTGACGTACCAAATCTCCTCAAACTCCTAATGGAATATAGCCACCGCCATGCCTTCTTTGTAATTGCATCAATATAGATTTTCAAAGATGTTGGCACCCAGGAACTTGAAACTGCTCACCCTTTCCAATGTTGTTCCCTCAAAGAGGACTGGTGTGTATTCCCTCAAACTTCCTGAAGTCCACGATCAATTCCTTAGCCTTACTGATGTTAAGTCAAGTTTGTTTCTATGACACTAGTCAGTCTGTGATCTATCTCACTCCTGTACGCTTTCTTGTCACCATCTGAAATTCTGCCAACAATAGCTGTGTCATCAGCAAATTTAGAGATGGCGCTTGAACTGCCCTGGACACACGATGGTGAGCGTGGACAGAGCAGGACAGTGGGCTGAGTTCGCATTCATGAGGTTCACCAGTGTTGATTGCCAGTGAGGAGGAGATGCTACTTCCGATTTGCACTGACTATGGTCTCCCGGTGAAGAAGTCAAGGATTCAGTTGCGGAGGGAGGTACATAGGCCCAGGCTTTGGAGCTCGATGATCAGAATTGAGGGTATGATTGTGTTGAACACTGAGCTGTAGTCAATAAACTGCAGTCTGATGTAGATGTTGTTATTGTGCATATAACCCATGGCTGAATGGAGAGGCAGTGAGACTGCAACCAACTGTGGCGATTGGCAAGTTGCAGCTGGCCCAGGTCTTTGCTTTGGCTGGAGATGATTCTGGCCACGACCAACCTCTCAAAGCACTTCATCACAGTAGGTGTGAGTGCAACTGGGTGCTAGATGTTGAGGCAGCTCATCTTGTTCATCTTGGGCACTGGTATGATTGTCACCCTTTTGAAGCAGGTGGGAACCTCCAACTGCAGCAGTGAGAGATTGAAGATGTCCTTGAACACTCCCACCAGTTTGTTGGCACAGGTTTTCCGTGTCCTACCAGGTACACCGTCAGGGCCTGATGCCTTGCACCATCTTAAGATATGTTCTGATGTCGGCTTCCGTGTCAGAGGTCACAGGGTCACCTGATGCCGCAGGAATTTGCATGGCTGCAGTTTTATTGTCCCTTCCAAAGTATGCATAAGTGCTGAGCTCATCTGGGAGTGAAGCACCACAGCCATTCACGTCGACTGTACCTCTTCCTAGAGATGCTGCCTGGCCTGCTGCATTCACCAGCAACTTTGATGTGTGTTGCAGCCATTCATGATGTTAGCTTTCACTCTGTAGGAAGTAGAGACCTATGAACCCTGGCAGAGCAGATATGCATCCGATTTTGTATCTAACTTCAATCGGAATTGATTTTTCACTCTTAAAATAGCCCTCTGTAGGTCATACCCAAACTTCTTTTACAGTTCTGCATCACCATTCTTGCATGCCACTAGCCCTCAGCAGACTGTGAATCTCCTGGTTCATCCATGCTTTGGTTTGGGTTTGTCTGGTAGGTTCTCGAAGGCACACACTCACCCACACAGGTCTTGATGAAGTCGGTGACAACTGTAGCATATTAATTCAGATTCAAAGATGAATCCCTGATTATTGTCCAGTCCACAGACTCAAAGCAATCCTGTATGTGGTCCTCCACCTGCCTTAACCTTCTTTGTCCTCACTACTGGTGCTGCAGTCTTTAGTCTCTGCCTATATGTCAGGAGTAAAAGTACAGGCAGGTGATCGGACTTTCCAAAGTGTGGGTGTGGGATGGCACAGTAAGTATTCTTGATGGTGGTGTAACAGTGATCAAGAGTGTTGGCTCCTCTGGTTCCACAGGTGATATGTTGGTGGTAGTTGTTCTGAGACCTCCTCAAGCTGGCCTGGTTGAAATCCCTCGCAATGCTACAGAACGCATCCAGCTGTGCTGCTTCATGACTGCTGATCATGGAGCTCAGCTTCTCCAGGGCCTGCCTGAGTTGGATTGTATACGATCATATCACTAAATTGGATAATTATCCATGATCACTATTACACTATCTCCCCTCTATTATTGCTATTGTAAAGTCAAGATTTAAATCATAGGACTTGGCCAAGGATGTGATCATCATGTTCATGTCATCCATTGAGGAGTTAGTAATATTTTTCTAACGGAGCCTGAAAAAACACTGTAAATTGCCAAACTGTCCATTTTGCCACCGGTCAACTGATTGGCTTTGCTAGTCTTTCTTCAAATTAACACAGCTTGGTTGTTTAACATTGTCGATCTATAAGATCATTGGATTAGCAATCAATTAAACCTCACGAAGTTTAAAACTCTAAGACAACTTGTTGGAATGTTGTTCATTACTAATCCTGTTTTCACGCCAGTACGAAACTAACCACTGGAAGCTGTCATGACTGGAAGAGATGCTGGGATATACTGTTGGTAAGTAACCCAGTATTGTTGTTTAAAGATGCAGCACTGTAACAGGACCTTGCAGCACAACAGCCCATGTGAACAATGAACCTATTAACACGTACATTTTTGGAGTGTGGGAGAAAATTGGAACACCGGGGGGGGGCGGGGGACATATGTTGTCATGGAGAGAACATTCAAACTCCTTAAAGACAGTGGCAGAATTGAAACTCGGTTGCAGGCGCTGTATTAGTGTTAACGCTAACCACTTCGCTACGGGACCACGTGTGAATTAAAAGGGACACGTTCTAGGCAAAAGTGTTGGAGCATTCCAGCCGGAATCAGGGTCCATTACAATGCCAATTGGAAATGATTTCTGTTGGTAATTTAAGCTGTGGGAAAGTGCTTTAGGAGATGTCCCAGTCCCCCGACGCTCGGCTCTGCACTAAGTCTGGCCCACACTATAAATCATTCTGAAAGTAATGGATTGGGGAGGGGGGTGGGGGCAAAAATGGAAGTGGGAGGTAGGGTTGGCCTCATGGTGTGTGTGTGTATGGGAGGCTTTCCGTGCAGCCTTGACGAGCCAGAGCACAGGCAGATAGGTGATGCTGATAATGTGCGGCTTTGTCGGAATGGAGCTATAATAAATCTGGAGCCACGGCCTCCTTCTACATCTGTTAGAGCACCCCAGCAGCCAATGGCCTGGGCAGACATTAACAATCTTTACTGATTAAGGGTATGTAGGTAATGACAGGAACTGTGCATTCAAGGCACACAGTTAATCACAGAGTACTTCCCGTTTACAGCACCATTTCCACATACAATTTGTTCCTCTGAATTACCAACTACCCCCAGGCACATTAATGCTGTGGTTAATCAGGCTGCTGTTCTCCACAGAACAGAGCTGGTTTGAGCAGGGGAAGGGCTGGGTGGATGGGGGTGTGGGGGGAGGGGAGGGTAGCGGAAGTGAGAGTAAGATCCACAATCTGTTTCTGAACTTGTAGAACCTTTATAGCGTGTAATGCACATTCCTTGGCACTACCATGTCATGTTACCATTCTCTTGCTCTTATCCTGTAGCCTCCACAGTGGGTGGATCCTGTTGGATTAGAGTGTAAAATGGTATCTTTCTTGTAGTTTAGAATTTCCTATGCTTGCTTATATTTTTACATAATCATCTATATAGGTATAATTGTTCAGTGATGGTAGTCGAGCAGCTTCTGTATTTTTCTAGTTCTTCTGCAGCCAGTGTTACACCTCTTGGATCTGGCTATGTCATGGGCTATTTGTTATCATGCGATGTCTTGCTGCCTTTGTAGTCTGAGCTAGTTTTTGTATGAAACAAACATGATTTTTTTTTGTTCTCTCTCTTTTTCTTTGTTCTGTCTTTGCTCTTGAACACTGATTAAGAGGCAGTAAGCAACAAGTTCTATGCCTCATTCTTGACTTCTGAAGAACCTTTGGAATAGCAAGCTCGCCAGGATCCAACAATCCCACCAGACACCGTGTAACATTTTTCTCAGCTGGTGCTCAGGTCTGGAGTACGAGACCAGGTGACGAGAGCTGATGCCTCTTCTGTCGGACTGGGGCCGAGGGGAAGGTGAACTTTGAAGGAATGCTGAGAATGTGCGAGGCATGGTTATTAACTTTGTGGATGACACAAGAATACGTGGTGTTGCTGACAGTGAAGATAGTTATCATGAAAACATCACTGGGGTCTCTCTCCACCACCCCCCCCCCCACCACCATTTGAACACATAGCTCAGAAACACTGCCAATGCAGCACCTCCAGCATTGTCAAAGCCTCCTCCCATCCTCCCCACACTCTCTCTGACCTCCTGTCATCAGGCAGAAGGTACCGCAGAATAAGAACCAGAATTGTCAGGCTAGGTAACAGCTTCTTTCCCCAGACTGTTAGACTGTCACCCAGCCACCCAACACACATATATACCCTGTCTGAATATTTAATTCAAGATTCAAGTACATTTATTAGATTATGAAGACACGTAGTCCTCTTTTACTGTCATTTAGTAATGCATGCATTAAGAAATGATACATTGTTTCCTCCGGTGTGATATCACAAAACACAGGACAGACCAAGACTGAAAAAACTGACAAAACCACATAATTATACATATAGTTACAACAGTGCAACAACACCATAACTTGATGAAGAAGTCCATGAGCACAGTAAAGTTCAAAGTTTCTCAAATGTCCCACATCTCACACAGACGGGAGAAGGAAGAAAAACTCTCCCTATCATGCCGACCACAATCCGACTCTGAGTCATCCGAAAACTTCGAGCTCTGATCAGCTCTCCGACACCGAGTACCGAGAGCCATCTCTGTCCGAGCAATTCGACCTCTTTCTCGGTCGCAAAAAGCAGGCAAGGCCAGGGATTTTGAGGTCTACCCTCCGAAAGATTCCCGACCATACAGTAACGACAGCAGTGAACGGGTGTTTCGGAAATTTCTCCAGGTGTTCCTCTGTGCTTTCACGTCTATTCTTCATCAAATCGGAATTGTCCACGACCCCTATTTAACAGATACGATATCATTTTTCACCGGAGGGCTGTGAACATGCAGGTGCCCCGCCATCTTCTCCTCCTGCCTTTCTCAAGAAAGCTTGAGATTTCCTTGCTCACAGGTAGCCACAAAGCAAGAAATCTGAAAGAACCCAATAAAAGAATTTTAAAAATTAAAATAAAATACCAACACTCGATGTGCAAAAGAAAGAAAAAAAATGACACAATACACATCATGCAAACAATTGAATTGAATTGAATTGAAACAACTGCATTCCGAACCAAAATTGAGTCCTCAGATCTGAAACAAGCAGGAAAACAAACATGTGAAACAAAGGTAATAAAAGATAAAAATGGACCAGTGCAGGATGGAAGTGTGTGTCTGAGAGTTGGGGAGAAAGGGGGGGCAGGGCATTCAGACAGCTGTATATAATAACATTAATAATCTTAATAAACATGCGCTTCACACTTTATGTCAACCTGTCAATCTGGGTTTTGCACCTTGACCTCAGGGGAACGATGTTCTGTTTAGCTGTATACATGAGTATGACTGGATGACAATAAACTTGAACTTATCATGACTTACAGAGTAACAATCAGCTGGGAAAGTGAGCCAAGGAATGGCAAATGGAGTTTAATTCATACCTGTGCAAGGCATTGCACTTTGGAAAGAGAAATCAGGACAGGACATCAACAGCGAATGGTGGGGCCCTAGGGAGTGTTGTAGAACAGAATGACCTAAAGTGCAATTGAGTCCTGCCGAAGGGATTCGGTCCGAAACATCATCTGTACTTTTTTCCTTAGATGTTTCCTGGCCTGCTGAGTTCCTTCAGCATTTTGTTTGTGTTGCTTGGATTGCCCCCATCTGCAGATTTGTAAAAGTGCAAATACTTGGTTCCCTGAAAGTGGCCTCACAGGGAGACAAGACGGTGAAGAGAGTTCTTGGCACTCTGGCCTTCATCAGTTAGGCATTGAGTATAGATGTTTGGATGTTATGTCGCAGTTGTACAAGACATTGGTGAGGCTACATTTAGAATATTGTGTTTATATATGGTCACCCTGTTATAGGAAAGATGCCATTAATCAAATGGGATTAGGTGGGCATCTCGGTCAGCATGGACTTGATGGGCCAAAGGGCCCCCTTTCATGCTGTATGATGTCTGCAAATCTGTGTCCCTATCTCCAATTAAACACGTCAGCGACAAAGATCCCCAGCTGATTATTCATCAGTCCATTCTGAAGGGGATGAGATCCGTTGTGACAGTCATTTGTGCAGTCCCAGCTGAGTCAGGATATATTAGTCAAGGCATTTGCTTATTAAACCTACATCACCGCCCAGCCCATGAAACTTGACGCAATGGTCCATGTGGGTACTCTGGACATTGGTTACAACAAAAGCGATGAGATCCTCCAGACAGATCTTAAGAATTTAAACAAAAGATTAAGACGCAGGACGATTTAACAGGCACAGTCTTCAGGAAGGGGTTGGGGTGATGCACATCTAAATGCACTAAAGGCTTGGTATGGCAACTGCTCTGCATATGATCACAAGGAACTGCAGATTTGTGGACACAGTTCAGCATATCACAGAAACAAGCCTTCCATCTATGGACTCTGTCTACACTTTTTTGCTGCCTCAGTAAAGCAGCCAGCATAAAGTAATCAAAAACTCCTGACTATCCCAGACATTCTCTCCTTTCCCCTCTCTAATCTGGCAACCTGTAAGTACATACCACCAGGCTCAAAGGCAGTTTCTATCCCGCTGTTGAATGGACCTCTTGTACAATAAGATGAACTCTTGATCTCACAGTCTACCTTGTTATGATGTTGCATATATAGCTTAAGCTGGCCAGTGGTGTGGTGGTATCCACACCGGACCTCGAGGCGAGTGCTCCCGGGTACACATCCGGCCAGTTCCTTGCACGCTTTCCATCCGTGCTGGGTTGTGGGTTGAGCTAGCAACTCAGCCTTGTAAGAAAATCAGACAAAAATGCCAAAGCAACTACAAGGTTGCAGCCCGATACATCGTCAGGTGCAGGAAGAAACAACACATATATTGCCTACCTGCACTGAAATTTCTCTGCAGCTGTTACACTTTATCCTAACCACAGAGACAGCATTTGTACTAATTGCAGTTCCTTCTAAAATCCCAACATTCTAGATAGAATCCAACGGATTGGAAGATCCTTTTCAAAACTGAGAGACAGAAAGCAGGGAACTGGAGGTCGGATAGCCTAACACAGCGTTGGGAAAGCGCTGGAATCCTTTATTTGAGTAGTGACAGGGCATTTGGAAAATAATTCTACAATCAAGCTGGGGCAACGTACAAGAGGGGAGAAACAGTAGATGGAATGTGTTTGGATCTCCAAAAGGCGAATGTGGATAGTCAGAGGCTTTCTCCCAGGGCTGAAATGGCTGCCACAAAAGGGCACAGGTTTAAGGTGCTGGGGAGTAGGTACAGAGGAGAAGTCAGGGATAAGTTTTTTACGCAGAGAGTGGTGAGTGTGTAGAACGGGCTGCCAGCAACGGTGGTGGAAGCCGTCTTTTATGAGACTTCTGGATAGGTACATGGAACTTAGAAAAGTAGAGGGCTATAGGTAACCCTATTAATTTCTAAGGTAGGGACATGTTCGGCACAGCTTTGTGGGCCGAAGGGCCTGTATTGTGCTGTAGGTTTTATATGTTTCTATGTTTCTAAGGCGTTCAATAAGATATCAGATAAAAACATTAGCAAACAAGATAATAAAGCATGGCGTTGTTATAATTTGGTCCTAGGCAGTCTCTTGGAACCATGGATAACTTGCTTCCATTCCGGTTCTGTGGGTTCTGAGGTGACTGATGAAGCCAATGGGGAAACTGAAGACCCTTCTTGGATAAGGCAGGAGCTGCTTATTGGGGGAAGAAGACAGTTTATGAGGGAGCATGCTTCTTCCACAACTCATGCAGGACCTCCGTGTGTGATCCCGGGGCATAACTCTGAGGAAGTCAATGCAAACCTGAATTGCTTCTTCTCTTTTTTGAGTGGTTATGGGGCTGACATTCCCTGAGTCAGTGAGGATGTTGCTTTCCTTCAAGGAAGCTTTGTGGACATCTTGGAAGCTTTTCCCTGTGTCCATTTGTTAATCTACTTCCGATAAGAGAGCTCGGAATGGAATGGTTCGGGAATCTGGTGTCAGGCTTGCTGGAGACATGGCCTATCTAATAGAGATGACTGAATGGCACTTGGACTTCAGTACTGGGGATTCTGGTGTGGAAGAGGAGGCTTCGGTAGCTGTCTCTATGTTTGTAGGAAGAATGTGCTTAAATGGAAAAAAAATTAAGGAATGCTACTGTACAGTTGGAGCTGAAACACAAAGTTATCATGTGGGTAACAGCAGGTAGTTAGCAAGGCAAATGGATAAATGACCTTCATTGCAAAAATTATGGAATATAAAAGTGAGAAAGGACAGATTGCTTGTGAGACCACAAATAGGTATCTGAGTAGCCAGGGCATCAAAGGTTATGGTGAGAAGGCGGGGGAGTGGGACTAAATAGGAGGATGGATCAGCTCATGATAAAATGGCAGAGCAGACTCGATGGGCCGAATGGCCTACTTCTGCTCTTTTGTCTTATGGTCTTATAGAGTACTGAACACATTTTAGATCTCATTATTTAGGGAGGGCGATTAGAAGAAGTCCATTCAAAGTTCATCGCCTTGTTTCCTGGATGATAGATTGAGCAGGTTGGGCTATACTCTGTGGGGTATCAAACATTGGAAGATGTGATGTAATGAGTTCTCCTAGCTTGTGCGAGGAGCCAGAGAGCATTGGGCTCTGAGTTTTGTAGAGTACCTGAATTGGTTAATTGTTGTTTAATGAGGATCATTAATCATTTAGAGTTCCTTGTGTTTTTTCTCAAGCGACTTACTCTTTGTAATGTGGACTCCTGGTGCTTTCTGTTTAAGTCTGTTGAGTTTACTTTGATAAGCTCTGGGATTCCGTGTTACTTGTACTATTTAAACGGACACCTGATTAGTGCTAATTGTGGGGTCTTAGTTTTGAGAATGATATCTCTCACGGTGTCACTTGGTCAAGCCACCAATGTTCTATTGGTCACCATCTCTACACTGGAGTCTGTCTTTCCTCCACACTTTGATTCCAACATTGCTAGCACACATCCCAACACGAGGATTGGCCGTATATATGCAAAGACGATGCAACCCAATCTACCAAATGTCTTCAGTATTTTCTGTTGTTGCGTCAGATTTCCAACGTACGTAGTGAATGCTGTAAATACATTACATTGTTTTATTATGGACGCAAATACCAAGAGACAGTGAAAAGCTTGTCTTTCACGCTATTCATATACAGTATATCAGATCATTACAACGTGCACTGAGGCAGAACAAGGTAAAACAGTAACAATGTAGAAGGTGCAAAAGGAATATTCCTTTTATGGGGGAGGGAGAATCACGGAGGCATAGTTTTGGAACAAAGGTTTGCCTTTCTTAAGTCAAAAATGAAGAGAAATCTCTTCCTTCAGAGGTTTGCGAATCTTTAAAATTCTCTACCTCAGAAAAATGTAAGGATTGCACCTTTGATTATATCTAAGCCCCATTTAGATAGGATTTTGGTATTGATCAGAGACAGGGGTTGAGGGTAAAGGATATGAAGGTGGAGCTGAGGACAGGAACAGATCAGTCATGATCTTACTGAATGGAGGGGCAGGTCAAGAAATTATCAATGTGGATACAAGACAGAGTGGCAGTGAGACGTCATTTCTCAGCTGGGTAGGAATATATAGTACTGCACGTCTTATAGTCAACCAGTATAAGGCGTGTAGGAATACTCTTAAGAGGGAAATAAGGAGGGCAAAAAGAGGGCATAGGGTGGATCTGGCATACAAGGTTATGTAAAAACCCAAGAGATTCTATAGGTATATGAAGAGTAAGAGGGAGGCTAGGAGGAGAGTAAGTCCCCTTAAAGATCAGTAAGACTACCAAGATGTGGAGCCGCAGAAGAAGGGAGACTTTTAATAAATATTCCTCATTAGTTTTTACTGTGGAAAAGATCAGGGAAGCTAAGGAATTGAGACAAATGAATTGCAATGTCTTGGATCATACACAAACTACAAAAGACAAGGTACTGAAGGCCTTGAAAAACATTAAGATGGGAGTGGTCCATATATGGAGCAGCCAGAGGTAGCTGGGTAAGGTAGATTAACAACACTGAAAAGACGTTTGGACAGATACTTGGATGGGAAAGGTCTAGGGCAGGGTTCCCAACCTGTGGTCCATGCACCAGTCAGTTAATGGTAGGGATCCATGGTTTAAAAATTGCTGAGAACCCCTGGTTTAGAGGGACGTAGGCAAGTGGGCCAGCTCAAGTGGGTTTCTTAGTCAGTGTGGACCAGTTGGGCCAATGAACATGGTTCCATGCTGTATGACTCCATGATTCTATAAGCAGTGTTCCCTGTAGATGGGAGTAAAAGCACTGCTGTACTTAATATATAACAACAACTTGATACTTCGATAACAGCAAGGCACTTTCTGAATTGGTAAACCTTGGAAGTATAGCCTTCTTCTTTACGTGGTAGACGTTATCATCACAGTCAATGGCAGGTTTCCCAGCCAGGCCGTTGCCCTGTGGGAGAGCAAACGTAACTCCAGGGCAACATTCTGAAGTTTGTGTCAGGGATCAATGTTAATATGTGTCTCATGGTTTAGATTATGAGAACACACAGTCCTCTTTTATTGTCATTTAGAAATGCATACATGCATTAAGAAATGATACAATGTTCCTCCGAGGTGATATCACAGAAAACAAGACAGACCAAAGACTAACACTGACAGAACCACGTAATTATAACACTTAGTTACAGCAGTGCAAAGCAATACCATAATTTGATGAAGAACAAACCATGGGCACGGTAAATAAAGTCTTAAAAGTCCCCGAGTCGATTGACTCCTGAGTCCCTGATAACAGGTGGCCAAAGGGAGAAACTCCCTGCCGTAAACCTCCAGGCACCGTCAACTTGCTGATGCCTTGGAAGCAGCCGACCACAGCCGACACTGAGACCATCCATCCCAAAACTTCAAGCTTCCGACCAGCCTCTCCGATAGAGCCTCCCAAGTGCCATCCTCTGCCAAGCGCCTTCGACCTAGCCCGGGCCGCTGAAACACACAACGCCAAGGATTTCGGGGCATTCTGCTCCAGAGATTCCAGTTACCACACAGTAGTAGCAGCAGCGAAACGGGCATTTCAGAAGTTTTCCAGATGCTCCTTCATACTCTCACGTCCGTCTCTATCAAATCAGAATTGTGTACGGTCCCCTACTTGACAGATAACAGACATCACCACCGGAGTGGCCGCGTGCGCTGCCGTCGCGCCACCATCTTCTCTTCCTGGTTTGATAAGAGTTTTAGGGCTTTATCCGGTTCTAGGCTGTGTACGTGCTCCGTGGCAGGTTGATGGATCTTCTGGTCTGGATGCAAGGTGTTTGTTTGTAAAGGTGTGATTTATCCAAGCTCATCCATTGTTTTATTTGTAACTTATTGGGATATGGCCATCTGTGACAGGGGCGGCATCTATTTCCTATTCCTAACTGTCCCTTAGAGGCTTACAAGGAAGCATTTCCCCAAGTGGGTGCAGCCCATTGGTAAAAGGTGTTCTGACAGAGCTGTTGGGGAGGGAGTTCCAGGGTTTAGACTCAATAATGATGAAGGATTGGAAACATATTTCCAACTCAGGCATTGTGTGACTCAGAAAGGAACCTGTTTCCAGTGGTGTTCGCCTACATCTGCTCTCCCTGTGGTTTCTTGGTTATAGAAGTAGCAGGCATGGACAATGCAATCATCCTCATCGATAATTTTCACAATTCTTCCACCTCCTCTATACCCTTTTCATAATTTAGAGACCAAAACTGTGGACAGCACTCCAAGCATAGTCTTGAGATTCTATGAAAACTTAATAAAACTTTCCTGTTTTTTTAAACTTATTCCTAGGTGTGAACCAAAATCTCTGATCTTGCTCATTGGCTTGGCCCTTGGTAATTTGCAAATCTGTCTTCCGACATCCTTTTGTCCCTCCTTGACACTAAGTATGACGGGGTCATTTTCTACATCTTCACAAAATGCACCTGATCATGCTTATTAAAATTATGTATCCATTCTGAAAGGTTAATGTGTCACTATACAGCAGCATCTTCTCAAATTCCACCTGAAGCTCTCAAATGGACTGAGATGGAAAAAAATGCGGGCACCAGATTTGTTTTGAGATTGAGCACCATTTGGAACTACATGTTAGCCCTTGTTGCAGCATCTCCCTAATTACCTATTGATGTAATGCCACTAGTAACGAAACACTGGACGTGTTCAAATTAGATTTTCTGCAAGGATGTAATATCTTTGCAGGAACCTCTAATCCCTTGTTTTCTGCCATTTTTCATGTGTTTCCACACATTAACAAATCTGTCAGCACCATCTTCAAGAGTTTGACTGTTGCAAATTAACAGTTTGCAATTGCAAGATTTCTGGAGGGAATAACTTATATGTTTCTGTAACTATGAGCCAAGCCAGCTTCTGTATGAATATTAATGTAAGTGACTTTCATGAGCTCAGATCCCAGAACTGATGCCAGCTGTGCAGAGAGGATCTCTCTGCAAGATGTCAGTACTGAGATAAGGAAAAAGCACAGTGCATTGAAGTAACACACAGTGAGATAGTTAAATAACCCTCTCAAATGTCACAGAATGACTCGATTAATGCGTGGCTAATTATTTCAGAACATCCTGAAATCCCACAGGCAGTCATCTCTGTGACTTGCTGGAGGTTAGGGATCAACAAGATGAATTCAGACTGGTGTGGAATGCCCACACACACAAAGCAGTGGAGGTTTCTCCTCCTGCCTGAGAATACAAAGAGCTTTCTTCACTGACATCACTCCACCTTCACCATTCTCATTCCACTTGCTGGATCTGAACATCACTCGTTGGGGTATTGGTTCACGTATCCTCCAGTAGGCATCTCATCTCAGTGACCCCCGGTAATACAGAGCCTGATCCTCTTTTAGAGCCAGGAGGAGGGACAGTACTTGCTTTTGAGATAAAGGATGAGGTAGTGTTGTGTTTTTTAAGGAAAATACAGGGTGGGTAAGTCCCCAGGGCCTGGTGGGATATACCCAAGGTTATTGAGCGAAGCAAGAGTTAAGATTGCTGTAACCTTAAACAATATCTTTGTGTCCCTTATAGCCACAGGTCCTGGAAGACTGTTAAGTAACTAATGTTGTTCTATTATTCAAGAAAGTGTACAGGGATAATCCTGGAAAACATAGACCAGTGAGTCTCATGTCAGTAATTGAAGAGAAGTCAAAAGAATAAGCTTTATGTTCATTCACTCATTATGTACCATGTTGAATGACATATTTATTTGTGTGGGCGCGTGGCCAGGTGGTTAAGGCATTCGACTAGCGATCTGAAGGTCGTGAGTTCGAGCCCCAGCCAAGGCAACGTGTTGTGTCTTTGAGCAAGGAACTTAACCACACAGTGCTCTGCGACGACACTGGTGCCAGGCTGTATGGCTCCTAATGCCCTTCCCTTGGACAACATCGGTGTCGTGGAGAGGGGAGACTTACAGCATGGGCAACTGCTTGTCTTCCATACAACCTTGCCCAGGCCTGCACCCTGGAGAGTGAAGACTTTTCAGGTGCAGATCCATGGTCTCGCAAGACTAACGGATGTATGACATAGGCAGTCATGGTCTTTCCATGACTAGGATTGCCTCAGCAAATTTTTCTGAAGAAATGGTTTGCCATTGCCTTCTTCTGGCCAGCATCTTTGTAAGAGGGGTGATCCCAGCCAGTTTCAAGACTCTTCAGATTGTCTGCCTGGTGTCAGTGGTCACATGACCAGGCCTTGTGATATGTACCAGCGGCTCATGCTTCCATTCACCACCTGTTCCATGACTTCACCTGACCCTGATCAAGGTGCTACACCTTGCCCAAGGGTGACCTGCAGGCTAGCTGAGGGAAGGAGTGTCTTACGCCTCCTTTGGGTGGTGAGGTACATTTCCACTTCACCACTCAAGGACTTTTGAGCATTTGGAAAAGCATGGCCCAATTAGGGACAATCAGCATGGCTTTGTGTGAAAAAATCATGTCTTACTAACTTGATTGACCTCTCAAGGAGGAGACTAATGTGGTTGAAGAAGGTAGAGCTTGGATGTTGTCTACATGCATTTGAGTAGGTATTGAAAAAATCCCTCATGGGAGGCTTATGCAGAAGATTAAAAAGCATGGGATCCCTGGTGAGTTGGCTGTTTGGATTCCGAATTGGCTTCCCCATGGAAGACAGAAGGTAGTGATTGATGGGTCTTAAATTGGCTGGAGGTATATGATTACTGGTGTTCCGTACTGGGACCTCTGCTGTATATAAATGACCTGGTTGAATATGTAGATGGGTGGCATAGTAGGTTCACAAATGAAGCAAGTATTGATGGTGTTGCAGATAGAGCAGAAGACCGCCAAAGGTACTTTAGTTATAAACAGGAAGTGTGGTAATCAGATCATGAAAAGCAAGGCCTCACCAACACCAATGTTATCATAGAACATAGAACATAGAGCATAGTACAGCATAGTACAGGCCCTTCGGCCTACAATGTTGTGCCGACCCTCAAACCCTGCCTCCCATATAAGCCCCCACCTTAAATTCCTCCAGATACCTGTCTAGCAGTCTCTTAAATTTCACTAGTGTATCTGCTTCCACCACTGACTCAGGCAGTACATTCCACACACCAACCACTCTCTGAGTAAAAAACCTTCCTCTAATATCCCCCTTGAATTTCCCACCCCTTACCTTAAGGCCATGTCCTCTGGTATTGAGCAGTGGTGCCCTGAGGAAGAGATGATGGCTGTCCACTCTATCTATTCCTCTTAATATCTTGTATACCTCTATCATATCTCCTCTCATCCTCCTTCTCTCCAAAGAGTAAAGCCCTAGCTCCCTTAATCTCTGATCATAATGCATACTCTCTAAACCAGGCAGCATCCTGGTAAATCTCCTCTGTACCCTTTCCAATGCTTCCACATCCTTCCTATAGTGAGGAAACGGGAAACGGGAGACACAAGAGACTCTGCAGGTGCTAGCAATCTTGAACACCACAGACAAAATGCTGGAAGAACTCATGAGATCAGGCAACAAAATCGATAGAGGGGAATAAATTGTTAACATGTTCCCCATCAGGAAGGCCTTCAGTCTGTTGCTTCATTGTGGAGGGGAACTGGTTAGGTCTGTTGTCCAGAAGGAAGTGCAGAGCCTGATGGGGGAAACGTCAGCTGTTTATTCTCTTCCCTAGATGCTGCCTGACCTGCTGAGTTCCTCCAGTATTTCTTGTGTATTATCGTGACTACCCAAGGGGCTTGGATCTATGGACTGTGCAGTACCTGTCTGGACAGACATCAGAGAGAACTCCCCTTCTCTATTTCAAACATTGCCAAGGATTATACACAATGCCATTATAGAGACAAGGGCAGGGATGGCTGCTGGGTGTTTTAGACGTTTCAAAAGAGACAGGGAGGGTGGTAAAAGAGGTGGATGAGTGGCATTGCTAATCAGGGATGGTATCTCAGCTGCACATGTAGGGTGTCGTGAAGACCATTAGACCATAAGACATAGGAGCAGAATTAGGCCATTCAGCCCATCGAGTCTGCTCTGCCATTCCATCATAGCTGATCCCGGATCCCAGTCAACCCCACACACTTGCCCTCCCACCATCTCCTTTGATGCCCTGACTGATCAATCGACTTCTGTTCAGTCGGATCAGTAGGAAGGTTTGTCTATTGGGTGTCCGGAGGTCATAAACAGGAAAGGAACAATTACTCTTTAAGGAGCATTCTATAGACACCCCACTCTTCCCCCCGACTCCACCACCAATAGCAACAGAGACACTTAAATGAAGATTGGGAGGCAGATTTTTGAAAGGGTTTTTGTCATGGGTGACTTCAACTTCCCTAATATTGAAAGGCCCCTCCTTAGTGCAAAAGGTTTAGATGGGGCAGAATTTGTTAGGTGTGTCCAGGGTTGATTCCTGACACAATATGTCAACAGGCCAACTCAAGGAAAGGACATATTGGAAAGCCAATATACTTGGTCAAGTGAGAGGTCTCTCAGTAGGTGAGCATTTCAGTGATAATCACCATTCTCCCTGATTTTTACTATAGCCTCAAAAAGGCATATGAGCAGACAGTATGTTTGTAATTGAAGGAGAGTGAGGTATGATGATATCAGGCAGGAACTTGGGAGCTTAAATTGGGAATTAACGCACTCAGGGAAATGCACAACTGAAATATGGAGGTTGTTTAGGAAGCACTTGCATAGAATAGTGGATAGGTTTGTCACATGGAAGTATGGAAATGATGGTAGAGTGAAGATTAGAGTGATTGTAGGGTCATGGTTGACAAGAAATTTGGAACATCTGGTCAAGGGGAAGAAGGGAACTTACTTAAAGTTTTGGGAGCAAGGATCAGGCAGGGTTCTGGAGAATTGCAAGGTAGTCAGGAAGGAACTTGAGTTAGGAGAGCTAGAAGTGGCCATGAGGAAGCCTTATTAAGTAGGATTAAGGAAAACCCCAAGGCATTCTACACATAAATGAATATCATGAGGATGACTAGAATGAAGGTAGGGCTGATCAGGGATAAAGGAGGAAACGTATATCTGGAGTCGGAGGAGGTAGGAGAGGTCCTTTATAAATACATTCAATGACCACTTTATTAGGTACATACACTTGCTCATCAATGCAAATATCTAATCAGCTATTTATGTGACAGCAACATAATGCATAAAAGCATGCAGACACAGTCAGGAGGTTCAGTTCTTATTCAGACCGAACGTTATAATGGGGAAGAAATGTGATGTAGGTGACATTGACTGTGGAATAATTGTTGGTGCCAGATGGGGTGGTTTGAATATCTCAGACGCTACTGATCTCCTGGGATTTTCATACACAATAGTATCTAGTGTTTATAGAGAATGTTGCACAAGACAAAAAGAATTCATCCAGCAGCAGTTCTGTGGGTGAAAATGTCTTGTTAATGAGAGAGGTCAGAAGAGAATGGCCAGACTGGTTCAAGCTGACTGGAAGGTGACAGTAACTCAAATAACCATGCGTTACAACACAGCTCTGCAAAAGAGCATCTCTGAATGCACAACACATAGAAACTTGAAGTGGATGGCTAAAGCAGCAGACAACCTTGAGCATTCATCCAGTGGCACTTTATTAAGTACAGAAGGTACTGAGTATACCTTGCTTCAGTATTCACCAGTAAGAGGGACCTTGATGAAGGTAAGGTCAGTGTAGAACCAGCTAATATGCTGGAACATGCCAAGGTTCAGGAAGAGGATGTACTGGAACGTTAGGATAGATAAGTCCCTGAGACTGGATGGTTTATCCCCCAGGTTACTATGGGAAGCAAGGGAAGAGATTGCTGTGCCTTTGCCAATGACCCTTGTGTCTTCACTGGCCACAGGAGTAGTACCAGAAAATTGGAGGAAAGCAAATGTTATTCCTTTGTTCAGGAAAGCTAACAGGGATAATCCTGGAAATTATAGACCAGTGAGTCTTACAGTAGTAGTGGACAAACTATTGGAGAGGATTCTTAGAGAGGATTTACAAGCATTTGCAGAGGCATAGTCTGATTAGGAATAATCAGCTTGGCTTTGCAAGCTGCAAATTTTGCCTACCTAGCCTCATTGGCTTCTTTGAGGAGGTGACTAAAATTGATGAAGGTAGATTGGTGGATGTGGTGTATATGGATTTTAGTAAGGTGTTTGTACATGGAGCTTAGTAAAATAGAGGGCTATAGGTAAGCCTAGGTAGTTCTAAGGTAAGGACATGTTCAGCACAGCTTTGTGGGCTGAAGGGCCTGTATTGTGCTGTAGGTTTTCCATGTTTCTGTGTTTGGCAAAGATCTCCATGGTAGGCTCATTCAGAAAGTCAGGGAAACTTGGTGCATGGATTTAGAATTGGCTTACCCACAGAAGGCAGAGGGTGTTAGTAGATGGAGTGTATTCTGCATGGAGACCTGTGACCAGTGGTGCTCCACATGGATCTGTACTGGGAGCTCTGCTCTTGTGATCTTCATAAATGATTTAGATGAGGAAGTGGAAGGATAGTTTAGAAACATAGAAACATAGAAAATAGGTGCAGGAGTAGGCCATTCGGCCCTTCGAGCCTGCACCGCCATTTATTATGATCATGGCTGATCATCCAACTCAGAACCCCACCCCAGCCTTCCCTCCATACCCCCTAACCCCCGTAGCCACAAGGGCCATATCTAACTCCCCCTTAAATATAGCCAATGAACTGGCCTCAACTGTTTCCTGTGGCAGAGAATTCCACAGATTCACCACTCTCTGTGTGAAGAAGTTTTTCCTAATCTCGGTCCTAAAAGGCTTCCCCTCTATCCTCAAACTGTGACCCCTCATTCTGGACTTCCCCAACATCGGGAACAATCTTCCTGCATCTAGCCTGTCCAATCCCTTCAGGATCTTATACGTTTCAATCAGATCCCCCCTCAATCTTCTAAATTCCAAGACTGCAGATGACACAAATTAGTAAGACTGCAGATGACACAAAGATTGGTGTTGTGGGTAGTGTAGAAGATTGTCCTAGGTTACAATGGAACATTGATAGGAACACAGACAGACTGAGGAGTGGCAGATGGAGTTCAATTCAGAGACGTATGAAGTGATACACTTTGGAAGGTTGAACTTGAAGGCAAAATGGAAGGATTCTCAGCAGTGTGGAAGAACAGAGGGACCTAGGGTTCCATGTCCATCGATCTCTCAAAGTTGCTGCAGAAATTGACAAGTTGGTTAAGAAGGAGTATGGTGAGTCAGTGTACTGAGTTTGACAGCCGTGACATGAGTGTATTGAGTTGACAGAGTACACTTGTGTTCAGTTCTGGCCACATTATGGGTAGAATGTGGAAGCTTTAGAGAGGGTGCATGGGAGATTTACCAGGATGAGCCTGGATTAGAGAGCTGATTGGAGGAAAGGAAAGGGGGGGATGTCAGAAGTAGGTTTTTTACACAGAGAGTGGTGGGTGCATGGAATACACTGCCAAGGATGGTGGTAGAGGCAGAGATATTAGAGTGAATTAATAGATTTTTGGATAGGCACATCCAAGGACACTTCCAAGAGCACAGCACTTTGTCATCTGCTGGCATTTGGTGTTCAACTCCTGGTGTAGGACTCAATCCCACAACATCCTGACAACGAATAAACATTCTGGTGTTTTCCCTCTTCCTTTGAGTCCTGAAGAAGGGTCTCGGCCTGAAGCGTCAACTGTTTGTTCATTTCCATGGATGCTGCCTGACCCGTTGAGTTCCTCCAACATTTTGTGAGTGTTACAGCAAATACACACGTTAGCTAAGAAGCAGCGCATACAAAGTGGTGGAAGAGCTCAGCAGGCCAGGCAGCATCTGCGGAGGGAAATGAATTGTCAATGTTTTGGGCCAAGTCCCATAGAGCTATATTGGTGCTACATCATACCACATCTTACCCTACATCTGTTTCAGAGGAGAAAGCAATTCAAAGTAAAACTCCAGACATTAACATTTTTAAAAGGCAGTTGGACAAGCACATGGATAGGAAAGGTGGGGAGGGCTATTGAGCCTAATCCAAGTGGGGGTAGTGTAGATGGGCATTGTGATCAGCTTGGTCATTGTGGGCTGAATGGTGTTTCTGTGCTGTGCCATTCTATAATTTTTCTGGTTGGTCTGGTGTTCAAGTGAACATCATAACCTGTTAATCAATACAAAGGAAAACAGACAAGCACGCTTCCAGTTACCCCATAGCCTTTCCAGTGTTAAACCACAAGTCAGGCATGCGATGGAATCCTCTCCACCTACCTGGATGAATGCCAATCCTGCAACCCTCAAGGTGTTCCACACCAACCTGGACAAAGCAGCCATTTAATTAACCTCCCGACTTTTATAAATCTGTTGGCAGAGGCGAAAAAGCTGTTCCTAAAATAATAAGTGTGTGTCTTCAGCCGTCTGCACCTCCTACCTGATGGTAGCAATGAAAAGAGGGCATATCCTGGGTGGTGGGGGTCCCTATTGAGGTTGCCACCTTTCTGAGGTATTCTATTTTGAAGATGTCCTCAAAGCTGGGAAGGCTGGTGCCCATGATGGAGCTGGCTGAGTTTACAACCCTCTGCAGCTTTTTCAGATCCTGTCCGTGGCCCTTCCGTGCCAGACAGTGATGCAACAGTTAGAATGCTCTCCACGGTACATCTGCAGTAATTTACTAGAGCCTTTGGTGACATATCAAATCTGCTGAAACTCAAAATGAAGCTATAGTCACTGCCGCGCCTTCTTCGAAATTGCACCAATATACTGGGCCCATCACCTGCAGTGCAGAACAGATCATAACCTCACTTTTCATCCCTAATCCTGGAGCACCCTTTCCACAGATATGGAACACCTTCACCAAACACGGGACAATAGTTCAGCAGAGGAGACTCCGCCTCCAAAACCTATTACTAAGAAGCTAGTCTCACTGTGACTTACTCCACACATGGGCTGTGTACTTCTGACAACATCACAGAGGAAGGGTGCATCGAAGATAAACAGGAACAAGATTGTACGTGGCCTATCAGCGGTGTCGACAGAGCTTTACCAAGAGGGATTTCTCACAGGTCGGCGGCAGTTATTTAAAAAGGGAGCTTCAAGAGCATTTGTCCAATGTACATGGCCTATCAGCGACTATAACCAGAGCACCAATCGTGAGTTAGATAGCAGGGAAGGTTCAGGCATAAAAGGGAGACACTGCCTAGTGGAGCGGATATCAAAGGAGCGGTCATTGATGGAGTGATCTGAGGCAGAGAGGTAGGGCTTTGACTCATTTGGGCTTCCGCAATAACAGGTCGAGACGAGGTAAGTTACCTGTGAGGAATAGAAACAGGAAGCATGTCGGTGAGGCCCGTGTTCTGTACTGGGTGACATCTGCCCCAGGTGCATTGAGCTGCAGCTCCTTAGGGACCATGTTAGGGAAATGAAGATGCAGCTCAATGACCTTTGTCTGGTCAGGGAAAGTGAGGAGGTGATGGAGAGGAGCTATAGGCAAGTAGTCACACCAGGGCCTCAGGAGACAGGCAAGTAGGTAACAGTCAGGAGAGGGAAGGACAAGAGTCAGTACTCAAACTCCTGTTTGAGTACTGCTGGGGGTGGGGGGCCTACCTGGGGGAAGCAACAGTGGCCGTGCATCTAGCCCTGTGCCTCAGAAGGGTAGGGAAAGGAAGAAGGCAGCAGTGATCGGGGACTCTATAGTTAGGGGGTCAGACAGGCGATTCTGTGGACAGAGGAAAGAAGCACAGATGGTAGTTTGCCTCCCAGGTGCCAGGGTCCGGGATGTTTCTGATCGTGTCCTGATATCCTGAAGTGGGAAGGTGAAGAGCCAGAGGTCGTGGTACATATTGGTACCAACGACATAGGTAGGAAAAGGGAGAAGGTCCTGGAAACAGACTACAGAGAGTCGAGAAGGAAGTTGAGAAGCAAGACCTCAAAGGTAGTAATCTCGGGATTACTGCCTGTGCCATGCGACAGTGAGTATAGGAATAGAGTAAGGTGGAGGATAAATGCATGGCTGAGGAATTGGAGCAAGGGGCAGGGATTCAGATTTCTGGATCATTGGGACTTCTTTTGGGGTATGTGTGACCTGTACAAAAAGGACGGGTTGCACTTGAATCCCAGGGGGACCGATATCCTGGTAGGGAGGTTTGCTAAGGCTATTGCGGAGAGTTTAAACTAGAATTGTTGGGGGGTGGGAACTGAACTGAAGAGACGGAGGAAGGGGCAGTTGGTTCACAAATAGAGAAAGATCAGAGGCAGTGCGAGAGGGAGGATAGGCAGGTGATAGAGAAGGGATACGCTCAGACCGATGGTTTGAGATGTGTTTATTTTAATGCAAGAAGCATCATGAACAAAGTGGATGAGCTTAGAGCCTAGATCAGTACTTGGAGCTATGATGTTGTGGCCATTACAGAGACTTGGATGGCTCAGGGGCAGGAGTGGCTACTTAAGAGTGCCAGGCTTTAGATATTTCAGTAAGGACAGGGAGGGAGGCAGAAGAGGTGGGGTGTGGCACTGTTGATGAGAGATAATGTCACGGCTGCAGAAAAGGAGGAAGTCATGGAGGGATTGTCTACTGAGTCTGTGTGGGTGGAAGTTAGGAACAGGGAGAGGTCAATAACTCGACTGGGTGTTTTTTACAGACCACCCAATAGTAACGGAGACATCGAGGAGCAGATAGAGATACAGATTCTGGAAAGGTGTAATAATAAAGGGCTGTTGTGGTGGGAGATTTTAATTTCCCAAATATTGATTGGCATTTCCCTAGAGTGAGGGGTTTTGATGGGGTAGAGTTTATTAGGAGTGTTCAGGAAGGTGTCCTGACACAATATGTAGATAAGCCTACAAAAGGAGAGACTGTACTTGATCTCGTATTGGGAAATGAACCTGGTCAGGTGTCAGGTCTTCCAGTAGAAGGGCATTTTGGAAATAGTGATCACAATTATATCTCCTTTACCATTGCATTGGAGAGGGATAGGAACAGACAAGTCAGGAAAGCATTTAATTGGAGTAAGAGAAAATCTGAAGATATCAGGCAGGAACTTGGAAGCATAAATTGGAAACAGATGTTCTCAGGGAAATGTATGGCAGAAATGTGGCAAATGTTCAGAGAATATTTGTGTGGCGTTCTGCATAGGTACGTTCCAATGAGACAGGGAAAGGATGATAGGGTACAGGAACCGTGATGTACAAAGGCTGTTGAAAATCGAGTCAAGAAGAAGAGAAAAGCTTACGAAAGTTTCAAAAAACCAGGTAAATGATAGAGATCTAGAAGATTATAAGGCTAGCAGGAAGGAGCTTAAGAATGAAATTAGGAGAACCAGAAGGGGCCATGAGAAGGCCTTGGAGAGCAGGATTAAAGAAAACCCCAAGGCGTTTTACAAGTATATGAAGAGCAAGAGGATAAGATGTGAGAGAATAGAACCAATCAAGTGTGACAGTGAAAAAGTGTGTATGGAACCAGAGGAGATAGCAGAGGTACTTAATGAATACTTTGCTTCAGTATTCACTACGGAAAAGGATCTTGGCAATTGTAGGGATGACTTACAGTGGATTGAAAAGCTTGAGCATATAGACATTAAGAAAGAGGATGTGCTGGAGCTTTTGGAAAGCATCAAGTTGGATTAGTCTCCAGAACTGGACAAGATTTACCCCAGGCTACTGTGAGAGGCAATGGAGGAGATTGCTGAGCCTCTGGCAATGATATTTGCATCATCAGCGGGGACAGGAGAGGTTCTGGAGGATTGGAGGGTTGCAGATGTTGTTCCCTTATTCAAGAAAGGGAGTAGAGATAGCCCAGGAGATGATAGACCAGTGAGTCTTACTCAGTGGTTGGTAAGTTGATGGAAAAGATCCTGAGAGGCAGGATTTATGAAAATTTGGAGAGGCATAATATGGTTAGGAATAGTCAGCATGGCTTTGTCAAAGGCAGGTTGCGCCTTACGAGCCTGATTGAATTTTTTGAGGATGTGACTAAACATGTTGATGAAGGTAGAGCAGTAGATGTAGTGTATATGGATTTCAGCAAGGCATTTGATAAAGTACCCATGCAAGTCTTATTGGAAATACGGAGGCATGGGATCCAAGGGGATCTTGCTTTGTGGATCCAGAATTGGCTTGCCCACAGGAGGCAAAGTGTGGTTGTGGACGGGTCATATTCTGCACAGAGGTCAGTGACCAGTGGTGTGCCTCAGGAATCTGTTCTGGGACCCCTTCTCTTCGTGATTTTTTTATAAATGCCCTGAATGAGGAAGTGGAGGGATGGGTTAGTGAATTTGCTGATGAAACAAAGGTTGGGGGCATTGTGGATAGTGTGGAGGATTGTCAAATATACAGCGAGACATCGATAGGATGCAAAGCTGGCCTGAGTAGTGGCAAATGTTCAACGCAGATAAGTCTGAAGTGGTTCATTTTGGTAGGTCAAATATGATGGCAGAATATAGTATTAATGGTAAGACTCTTGGCAGTGTGGAGGATCAGAGGGATTTGGGTCTAAGTCTATAGGACACTCAAAGCTGCTGCACAGGTTGACTCTGTGGTTAAGAAGGCATACAGTGCATTGGCCTTCATCAATCATGGGATTGAGTTCAAGAGCTGAGAGGTAATGTTACAGCTATATAGGATCCTGGTCAGACCCCACTTGGAGTACTGTGCTCAGTTCTGGTCTACAGGAAGGATGTGGAAATTATAGAAGGGTGAAGAGGAGATTTACAAGGATGTTACCTAGATTGGGGAGAATAGGTTGAGTGCATTCAGCCTTTTCTCCTTGGAGCAGTGAAGGATGAGAGGTGACCTGACAGATGTGTATAAGATGATGAGAGGCATTGATCATGTGGATAGTCAGAGTCTTTTTTCCCAGGGCTGAAATGGCTATCATGAGAGGGCACAGTTTTAAGGTGCTTGGAAGCAGGTACAGAAGAGATATCAGGGGTAAGTTTTTTAAGCAGAGAGTGGGCTGCCGGCGACGGTAGAGGAGGCAGATACAATAGGGTCTTTTAAGAGACTCCTGGGTGTACATGGAGCTTAGAAAAATAGAGGGCTATGGGTAACCCTGGGTAATTTCTAAAGTAAATACATGTTCGGCACAGCATTGTGAGCCAAAGGGCCTGTATTGTGCTGTAGGTATTCTATGTTTCTACTAATGAAAATTAATTTTTAAAATGATTATTTCCTGATAGTGTGGCTCTTTCTTTACTGAAGATATCTAGTGTGGATCAGCGGTGAGGCCCCAGTGTGCAGACTCTGTTGTGTTACTCAGATTCAGCCGATGGTTGTGTCCCAGTGTGGCGAAGGTGAACCGCTGCTGAGGCTTTCCTGGCGCGGTTTTCTGTTCCTCACTCCAGCCTCCACGGTTCCTCCTTCCACTGCCAGTGGTGATGCCGCACTGTGGGATACAGGGCTCGATGTTACTCGAGGCAACGCAGGCTCAGAAACATTGTCAGCTTTCCTGGCTTTGATGGTGGGCTCACTTTTCTCTCTAAACTGGCCACAACCCCTTGCCGTTTACTCGCAGGCTCGTGAATCCTCACCTCTTGGACAAAGGCACTTTAGTGTTGCTTAAGCTTTGCAATCTTCTGAATAGCTCCTCTGTGTCTGGAAGTAATTAATCGTTGGTTTATTATTGTCACATGTACCGCAGTACAGTGAAAAACTTTTGTTTTGCATGCCATCCACACAGATCATCTCACAACGTCAGTACGTTGAGGCAGAACAAGGGAAAATCAGCCACAAAAGTCAGAGTGACAGAGACATTGCTGTGCAAGCAGACAGTAAGCTGCAAGGTCATAACAAAGAAGATTATGAGGTTAGGAGTCCATCTTATTATACAAATGGCCGGTTCAATTTTCTTATAACAGCAGGGTAGAAGCTGAATTTGAGTCTGATGGAGAGTGCTTTCAGACTTTTCTGTCTTCTTCCCAGTGGGATGGGGAAAAGAAAATGTCCAGGGTGGAGGCTGCTTTACCAAGGCTGTGTGGACAGAGCCCATAATGGGGAAGCTGGTTTTCATGAAAGATTAAGCTGTATTCACAACTTCCTGCACTTCCTTGCAGTCTCAAGCAGAACATTTGCCATATAAAGGTGTGACGCCTTCAAATAGGAAGCTTTCTGTAGTGTATCAATAGGAATTGATGAGGATCTGTCCCTGTCACTAAGATATAGCATCCAGGCTCTCATCCTGATTGCCTAAACAATGCATAGCATCTTATCACTGGTCGCTTTCACGTCATTTTTACTTCATACGAGAGTTTTTTTTTTAACAAGTGGATAATAATCAGCCAGAAGTGCTGACTTTCATCATTTATGTTCCAGAGAGAGTCCAGGATTTACAAAACCTTCCGCCCTGTCAGCTCAACACACAAGTCTTGGGATGTCAGCAGAGAGCATCACTCATTCTTTACTGCACTTGAACTTGACAGCAGTACAAAGGACTTCAGCAAACACTGCACTGGTGTGAATATTGTACACAGACCTATGGCAGGACTTCCGACATTTGACCGTCTGCAGGGAGACACTTTTATCCACCTTGTAGACATTATCCCCGCCACTCTCATCAACATCCCATGCCACTCAGTTTGGCTTTGTTCTTCTATCAGCACCTTCAATGCATCTGTGCAGGTCAGGGTTCAGAGCTGACATCTGGTTTTAGGATGCTCCCTTACTAACCGTTTTTGAAACTTTAAAGATCCGCATACGATTACAGATAGAGTATTCAAACTTAGTTATCATGTATTCACATTGACTAGATTTTTCTAATTCATCCTCCGCTCTTTTAAACTGAACTCTTCTTGGCAAGGAAGTTATGTTCCAGCGTTATAAAACTGGTTAAGCCACATCAGGAGTATTATGTTCATTTCTGGTTACTACATTGCAGGAAGGACACTGAGGCTTCGGAGAGAGTGCAGAGAGGTTTACCAGGATGTTGCCTGCATTAGAAGGCATGTTCTATAAGGAGGGGTTGGACAAACCTGGAGGCTGAGGGGAGTTTGTATGATAGAGAGATTCATAGAGTAGACAGCCACACACACAAATTGATGGAGAAAGTCAGCAGGCCAGGTAGCACCTATGGAAAAGAGTAAACAGTTGTCGTTCTGGACCAAGACACTTCATCAGGACTGATGAAGGCTCTGAGCCTGAAATGTCGACTGTCTTTTCCATAGACGCTGCCTGGCCTGCTGAGTTCCTCTGCCATTTTGTGTGTGTTGCCTGGATTTCCAGCATCTGCAGATTTTCTGGTTTTTGGCAGAGTAGTCAGCCAGGGTGGGAAGTTCAAGGGAGATGTGCCAAGCAAATATTTAACACATAGGTTGGTGGGTGCCGAGAATGCACTGCCAGAGTTGGTAGTGGAAACAAGTACGACAAAGGCATTTAAGAGGCTCTTTGAGATGCATAGGGATGTGCAGACAATGGAGGAGTACAGATATTGTGTAGACTACAGGGATTTGTTTAGTTATGCATTCAGTTACTAATTTAATTCGTTTGGCAGGACATTGTAGGCCAAGGGCCTATTCCTATGCTGTACTGTTCTATGTTCTAAATTAGTCTGTTAATCTAATTGGTAACTGCCTTGTGCTTAGTATAAAGGTCCACATATTCCTCGTGTCCCCGGATTCGTAGATCTTACCAGAACATATTCTGAATTCTAAAACACTTCTCATAAAGGCCCCTGCTTAAACTCATGGTACAAGTCCCTCTTCATTACAAAAGAATCCACTGCTTTGACAGTGCAGGCCATTCCTAGGTAATAAACAGGCTTCACTGCTACAGACGTTCATTGGCTATAAATTGGAAAATATACAAAAATCATTCAGCATAGTAACCATACCTCCACAGCATCAAAAACACATGGGACTGATGAGAAAGAACAACTACTAAAAGTGGAGGAAGTCCCATGACAAAGAAGGCACGGCAGCACCTCTAGGAGTTTACAAAGATACGGCATGTCATCTAGAACTTGGATAAACTTCTATGGATGCACTGTGGAAAGTAACTGACTGGCTGCATCACAGCCTGGTATGGAAACACCAATGCCCTTGATCGGAAAAGTATACAAAAGGTAGTGGATGCGGCCCAGTCCAGCATGGGTAAAGTCCTCCCCCACCCCCCCATTGAGAACATTCACAAGGAGCGCTGTCACAGAAAAACAGCATTCATCGTCAGGGACCCCCACCTTCCAGGCCTTGCTGTCTTCTCGCGGCTGCCATCATAAAGGAGGTACAGGAGGCTTAAGTCAGTAACAGTTATTAACCCTCAACTATCAGGCTCCTGAACCAGAGTGGATAACTTCACTCACCCCAGCACTGAGGTCTCAACTGATTCCACTACCTATGCATTCACTTTCAAGGACTCTACCACCCGTGCTCTCAATATTATTCATTATTATTTTTGCAAAGTTTATTGTCTTTTACATATTTCTTGTGCATATTGGATACTTGTCTTTGTGTGTATTTTCCATTGATTCTATTGTGTATCTTTGTTCTTATTATGAATGCCCACAAGAAAATGAATCTCAAGATGGTGTGTGGTAGCATATTTTTACTTTGATCATAAAGTTACTTTGAACTTACTTTGAACTTCGGAGAGAGAGGAATCTAGTTCTGCCATTCATACGAACAAATATACATTCATATTTCAGACTTCTGAACTGAATAGTATTAGAGGAGCTGATTCATATGGAGAGGGTGTCTGTAAATCAGGTATTCATAACCTGAGAATGACCTGTACTCGTATAAGGACTTTAAGACTTGATTCAAGCTCAGGTTGTGAGACTCTGACACAGAAATGGCTGCTGACTGTCTTTGTTTGTCAGTGGGACACATGTTTTCCAGTCTGTTCTCCTCTCACTGCTCATCCAGCTTCACTTTTGTAAACTATCTGGGCTTCTCGTAAGCAGCGATTTCCATTCTGCACTGCTTGAGGCTGTCTCCTGTCAGTCCCTGTGCACAGAGCCTACTTTATCTTGCTTTACTTAGACTGTGCATGCTTGGTAGTCCAGATGGTTCTGTGCAATCATATGACTGGCCATGAAGTTATCTCTCGGTGCACTCCAACAGTCAACGGTGATTAGGACACAGCAGCTGACTCTGTTATTAGCCCTGTTATTTCCCCTATTATGACCCCTGGACTTGCATCTCCACAGATCACTGGACTACAGGTGGTCTCACAACGTTGTTGAAAGTCCAATGGGACACCTGTAGCTCTGCATGCATTTCAGCTGGAGCTTGACCTATTTCTACAAACAGGATTGTTTTCCTTTGCAAAAGCTAAACTGCTGAAATAATCTGCGTCCTTCCACATCTCTCGAAAACATTGACCAGCCCTTTACCTCTGCAGATGTTGCTTGACTTGCTGAGAACTTCTGGGGCTTTATTTTTACCTGGAGTATCCAGCATCTGTAGTCTCTTGCACTGTACTCAACATAAGAACCTTAGCCTCACCCTCAATTTAAATAATGTTATTGATTCACACAGGTATCCCTATCTTTACAGATAACCAGACTCAGGAACAGCCTCTCCCCCTCTGAACTAATCACCATTTTCACGCCCCACCTTCTGCCATGTTGGAGTCAGAGCCATAAAACACCACAGCACAGAAACAGGCCCTTCAGCCCATCTAGTCCAAGCCAAATGTTATTCAGCCTAGTCCCACCAAGCTACACCTGGACCATACCCGTCCTATCCCTGTACCTATACAAACCTCTGCGAAATGTTGAAACCAAACCCACATTCTTGGACTCTTAAATTTTACCCCTCTCAATTATTCTGTTATTGTCATTTCTGCTCACACTACTTCAAGATTTGCACCACTCTGTTGTTTTGCATTCAGAATCAGAATTGGGTTTAGTATTTGTCCACGATGAGGCCAAACTCAGGTTGAAGGAGCAACATCTCGTATTCCATATGTGTAGCCTCCAACCTGATGGAATGTGCATTGATTTCTCTAACTTCTGGTAATTTCTCTGCCCTTCCTCCTTCTCTTTCTCCATTCTGGTTTACCTCTCACCCCTTCTCTTCTCCTACCTCGTCATCTCCCTCTAATTTCCCTCCTTCATTCCTTTCTCCTATGGTCTGCTGTCCTCTCCTATTAGATAACTCTTCACCCCTTTACCTCTTCCACCTATCCTCTCCCTACTCCATACATATCCCCCTCCCCTACCTACCCACCGCTGCCCTCACCTGGTCTCACCTATCACCTGCCAGCTGGTACACCTCCCCTCCCCCTAGCTTCTTATTCTGGCTTAAGCTCCCTTCCTTTCCAATCCTGATCTATCTTTTTATTTATTTTTGAGATAAAGTGCAGGGTAGGCCCCGCCGGCCCTTCAAGCCACGCCGTCCGGTTTAGCCCCCGGTTTAACACTTGCCTAATCACGGGACAATTTACAATGAACAATTATCTACCAACTGGTACGCCTTGGGACTGTGGGAGGAAGCCGAAGCACCCAGAGGAAACCCACCCAGTTACGGAGAGAAGGTACAAACTCCTTACAGGCAGCAGTGGGAAATGAACGTGAGTTGCTGGTACCGTAAAGCGTTGCGCTAACCACGGCACTACCACGCTGCCTGAAGGACTGCGGCCAGAAACGTTGTTTGTTTATTCCCCTCCACAGTTGCTGCCTGACCTGCTGAGCACTTTGTGTGCCCTGCTCTGGCTTATTCTGACTGACATATGTCCGGAAATTTGTTGTTTTGTGGCAGCAGTACACTGCAAGGCATAAAAGTGACTGTAAGTTGAAAAGAAATATATTGTGCAAACGAGAAATAAAGAGGCTGTGTTCATTGTCCCTTCAGAAATCTGATGGCGGGGGGAAGAAGCTGTTTGCTAAAACATTGTGAGTGGGTCTTCAGGCTCCTAGGGGGTACCTCCTCCTCGATGGTAGCAACAACTCAACATCGTATTTATTTTATTATCGTGAGCTCTGTGAGCAAGTAATCTCACACCCAGGTGTGCATGACAGTCAGGATCTGAATCTGAATGTAGCATTCTCATGTTTTGTGGTGCCCCTGAGATATCCGTTGTGGGACACCTTGTCCTCTGACAGTTATAATCGGGCCCTTTGCTTGCAATGATGCGTGCACGACTGTTTCTCCCCAGTGCTCAGGTCAGCATCTCAGATCTACACTCTCCGTGCATTTTCTGGACTGCCGCATATTTGGACAGTGATGATCATCGGCATCTGTCCTCATTTCCCAGCATGGAGGAGGTGTTCTGGGTGGATTCATCCTAGCCAATGACATCCCAGTACAGCCAAGTACATCAGAGAGGTCAGGAGCTCAAGAGAAGGTGTGTCCTCTTTATTCAGGTGTTCCTGGTAGACTGCTTCTCAGCGGCTTGATAGCAATTAGTAAGCATGACACAATCCTTAAAGCAGGAACAGCCTTAAAGCGACAGCTCTTGTTCACATGTTATACTGGCAATGTGTGAACAGTGTCAACTAGGGTACATGTAATATGTGTAAAATAATTGTTCACCAGGCCATGAAGAAATTTAGCAGAGTGTAAACTGACAAGCATTTCAGTCATGGTGTGTGTAAATAAGGCAGGTCTGTCTGTCCATGGCCTCCTCAACTCCCACAATGAGGCCAAACACAGTTTGGAGGAACAACACCTCATAGTCCATCTGGGTAGTCTCCTACCTGATGGCATGAACATCAATTTCTCTAACTTCTGGTAACCACTTCCCCTCTGTTTAACATCACAATCCCCTGGCCTTTTGTTTTTCTCCCTTTCTGGTGACCTCTCACCTCTCCCCTTCTCCCAACCACATAACATGACCATCAAGCAACACACATCAAAGTGGCCGGTGGACACAGCAGGCCAGGCAGCATCTCTAGGAAGAGGTACAGTCGATGTTTCGGGCCAAGACCCTTCGTCAGGACTAACTGAAGGAAGAGATAGTAAGAGATTTGAAAGTGGGAGGGGGAGGGGGAGATCCAAAATGATAGGAGAAGACAGGAGGGGGAGGGATGGAGCCAAGAGCTGGACAGGTGATTGGCAAAAGGGACATGAGAGGATCATGGGACAGGAGGCCCAGGGAGAAAGACGGGGGGGGGGGGAACTGAGAGGATGGACAAGGGGTATAGTCAGAGGAACAGAGGGAGAAAAAGGAGAGAGAGAGAAAGAATGTGTGTATATAAATAAATAATGGATGGGGTACGAGGGGGAGGTGGGGCATTAGCGGAAGTTAGAGAAGTCAATGTTCATGCCATCAGGTTGGAGGCTACCCAGACGGAATATAAGGTGTTGTTCCTCCAACCTGAGTGTGGCTTCGTCTTTACAGTAGAGGAGGCCATGGATAGACATATCAGAATGGGAATGGGATGTGGAATTAAAATGTGTGGCCACTGGGAGATCCTGCTTTCTCTGGCGGACAGAGCGTAGGTGTTCAGCAAAGCGGTCTCCCAGTCTGCGTCGCAACTCATGACTATCACCTCCTTTCTATTCCCCACCCCCTTCCTTTTATTGCATGACCTAGTCTCCTCTCCGTAGTAACTTCTACTTTGAAAAAGGCACACTCAACAACTTCATGCCCAAGAAACAACTTTATCTCAAACTTCAAAACCGTTATGTATATACAGAGGCTTTTTACAACCCGTACGGCATGGCAGGCACACTATATACAAAGCCCACCGGAAGTAAAAGAGAACAGAGGTAAAACCCTCCATTATCCTAATCAGTATTAACTTACTTTCAATAATGCTCACATTACAATACTTCTTCCCCCTCTAAAACCCAGCATTCCCAAATGTTAAAAACTAGGAAATAAAAACAGTGGTGTTATTAATTTGCATACCCCTGAAAACTTATACTAGTATCTCAGCAACAGTTTATCAATACAATTCATCTGGAAAATGTGACAGATTCAACATTCAATCTAACAACAACGAAGAAAACTGTCCCATCAAAGATTCAGTCTGTCAGGAGGTTTACGAGTGCGCTGTGATCTGCTCACTACCCTGGTGACCCAGCAGGCACCGCTGGTGAGGGTGTTTTGGGTGGATCTGGTTTTGGGGGCATGAGAGGGGTCTGTGTGTCTGCGTGAGAATGTCCATCCTCCTCAGGGGACTCCAACCCCTCTGCCAGCGTCTCACCCTCTGGCAAAGTCACTGGTGGACCTGCTTCCACCGTAGTCTGTCTCACAAATGGAAACTCCATGGAGCTGTCTGCCTCTGAGCCGGTATCATGACGCAGGTGCACATGGTCCTGATGTCTGCAGAAAACCCGCCCATCAGTCAGCTTAACAACATAGGAGACGGGACCACTCTGCTTAAGAATAACCCCAGGCAGCCATTGCTGATGGTTTCTCACATAGACATTGTCATCTGGTTTTAACTGTCTCTCTCGCACATGTTGATCATGTCCCTCCTTCTGCTTTTCCTGCTTTCCCTTCATTTTCACCTTCATGTCCGGGCGCAGCAGGTCCAATCTTGACTTGGACCTACGCCCCATCAGCATCTCTGCTGGGGTGCGGGCAGTTGTAGTTTGTGGCATGAGGCGGTATTTAAACAGGAAACGTGAAAGCCGAATGCTAAGAGAGTCCCCTGTCATCCGCTTCAGGCCTTCATTCACTGTCTGCACAGCCTGCTCAGCCAAGCCATTGGAGGCTGGGTGGAAAGGGGCCGTCCGAATGTGATGAATGCCATTCTGCTGTATGAACTCACTGGTGAACGTCGGGCCATTATCAGTGGCCAGAGTGTCAGGCAACCCATGGACTGCAAACACTTGCCTGAGTTTGTCTATGGTTGAGGGGGCTGTGATGTTGCTCATGATGTGAGCTTCGATCCATTTAGAATGCGCATCCACCATTACAAGAAACATCTGCCCCATAAAAGGGCCAACAAAGTCCAAATGTAGCCTAGACCAGGGGTGGTCTGGCCACTCCCATGGGTGCAAAGGAGTTGGTGGTGGCATATTCTGATTAGTCTGACATTGCGTGCATGATTTTACCTTGTTCTCCAGATCCTGATCCATTCTTAGCCACCAAACGTAGGATCCTGCAAGGCTTTTCATTCGAGACACCCTTGGGTGAGTCTCATGAATTTCCTCCACAATCTGTGAACGGCCAGGGGGAGGCACGATGACCCTCGCCCCCCAGAAAATGCAGCCATTCTGCAGACTGAGTTCTGTCTTGCGTTTGGCATAAGGCCTCAGTTCCCCTCCTTCCACGGCTCTGGGCAAACCTTGTAAAAGAGAAGTCTTGACTTGGGACAGGACTGGGTCCCTCTCTGTCCACTGCTTGATCTGGGTCGCCTTTACAGGTGTCTCTGACAGCCGCTCCAATATAAACACAGTCTCTGGAGGCACATATGTAGTAACAGGTGTCTCAGGTAAAGGTAGTCGACTCAGTGCATCAGCATTTGCATTATCCTCACCCGCTCTGTACACTATAGTGTACCGGTAGGCTGATAATGTAAGAGCTCAATGCTGTATCCTGGCTGAGGCTAGCGGTGGGATGCATCTAGTCTCACTGAACAGGCTCATCAGTGGTTTATGGTCTGTATAAATTGTAAATACGCGTCCATAAAGGTACTGGTGAAAGCGTTTAACCGCAAAAACAATGGCCAGACCTTCTATGTCTAGCTGTGAATATCCCTTCTCAGCAGCTATCAGGGTACGTGAAGCAAATCCAGTAGGCTTCTCTGAACGGTCCTCCTTTACATGTGAGAGAACTGCCCCGACTCCATAGGGCAAGGCATGGCATGCAAGGGTGATCTCCTTGTCTGGGTCATAGTGAACAAACAGCTTCGCTGAGTAGAGGAGTTCTTTCACTTCCTTGAAAGCTTTCTCCTGCTCTTCACCCCACTGCTACTTAGTGTCATTGTAAAGAAGTTTATACAATAGGGTCAAAACCCTTGAGAGGTCAGGAAGAAACTTGCCATAATAACTCACCATGACCAAAAATGATCTGAGTTCCGTGACAGTCTTAGGGCTTGGGGCCTCCTTAATAGCTCTCACTTTGTCCTCCACAGGGCAAAGCCCCAATCAGATTCCTTCTGTCTCAGCCCTTTACCTCTTCCCCCCTCTAAGCTTCTCACTTCAACTCCCTTCCCCACCCACCCATCTTCCCCCTCACCTGGTCTCACCTACCACCTGCCAGCCTGTACTCCTTCCCCTGCCCCACCTTCTTATTCTGGCTTCTTCCCCCTTCCTTTCCACTCCTGGTGAAAAGGTGAAAAGTTTATTCCCCTCCATAGATGCAGGTTGACCTCTGAGTTTCTCCAACATCTTGTTTGTGTTGCTCAACATTGCCAGCATCTGCAGAATCGCTTGTGTCTTGGAACATGTTGGCCAGCATGTCCATGAGCTGGTGTATAAATCTGGTAGTGTGTAAACCAGTAATAACTAAGACAGATATACGAGAGACTGCAGATGCTGGAAATCCAGAACAACACACACAAAGTGCTGGAGGAACTCAGCAGGTCAGGCAGCAACTGTGGAGGGAAATGAACAGACAATGTTTCAGTGCTGATGAAGGGTCTCTGCCCAACACATCGACTGTTTATTTCCCTCCACAGATTCTGCCTGACCTGCTGACTTCCTCCAGCATTTGTGTGTGTTAACTGAGACAGGGAGTGTGTAAATCTGGCCATGTGTATAGCATGCAGTGTGTAAAATGTTTGAACAAAACAATGTGTACTATTGTTATAATCTGGCAGCTCATTCCACAATTAAAATGATGATATCCTTTTAAATGGTGCAGCTATCTCCTCCAGCCTGGAATCTAGCCCAAAATGGGGGTGCTGTCCTCACAATAATAACATCTATCAATTTGTCATGCAAACGAAGGGATTGTTGATAGGATCAACAGGGAATGAATACCTGATGTGTCATATGTAAAGTCCACCCAATTCCCAAATCTCAACGATGTCTCTTCAGAGAGTCTGCACAGACAGAAACAATCCCACATAATGAGTCAACTGCATCCAGCCGTGACAGTCACCAAAAACTTTTCCAGCAAACATCCTGTCTCTCTAATTTGATGTAATTCAGAACATTCAGCTTAACTGTTCATTTTCTCAATTATGGCTGGTGTTGATTGGCCATCTATAATTTCTCCTGGATCTAAGTGCTTGTTCATTTGTTTCACAAGGCTCTTTAAGAGAGCCAGCCACATAATGTGGGACCAATTTTTTCTGAGGTAAGGGTGAGGAATCTGCCCAGGGATCCCCATGCACGGGCAGCCCTGCCCGCAGAGGCTAGGGTCACCCTGTACTTCCCGATCTCCGGATCATCCCAGCCACTGTGGGCTGATCCAAACCAGATTTCCCAGCTTTGGGGAATTGCCTGATACTCAAAGAACAGGGACATTGCCTGCTGTCCCTGGAACAGAAGGAATCCAGCTACGTGGACACATGGATTCCTGAAGGCTGGGGAGGAATGGACTGCATTCACTCATAACTCAGTACTGTGTGGTAGGAGGACATTTCGACCCACTCCCATTTGGTGCCAGATCACAGATCAGACCGAAACCTGCATTCATGTCCCAGTAACCTATTCACCCCTGATTCCTTATCAACTCCCCCCAGATTCACTCACACATCTAAGGGTCATTTACAGTAAGTTGTGGCCATTCTATGTCAGAGCCAGACGCATATCAGCACTTGCTGGGCTGGTCCCCCAGCACATCCTTGGACTATGCAGACCAATGACGCAGTCACTGCATTTCACTGTATGCTTCAATGTGTCGATGCACATGTGACAAATTCAGCTCATCTTTATCAATGAACCTGTCACCTGTGGGACATGGAAGGGAACCGGAGGAGATGGAGGGGGACAGTAATGCCGGGGGGAGTACATGCAGACTCCACACTAACAGCCCCAGAAGTTGGGATCAAACCCTGGTCACCGTTCTGCCGCTTTGAACAAGATCAGTTTCTGCATTCTTGTTAAACATGTTACAAAATCACAGCTGCCTTCTACTTGACTATGCAGTTCGTTTGGAAAGACACCTCCATGAGCTAAAGGTCACCCACACTTTGTTATGGAGACTGTTGTCATACTCCCTCGGAATCCCTCGGGATCAATAAAGTATGACTACTATGACTCAGTCTGAGACTGGCACTGCGTAAGACTGCAAGTTACAAGGATAGTCTTCCACTTACTCACAGCTGTTCGTGCACTATAACCAATGACTGAGCAAGAAGGAAGTTCTTGAGATAGACTCAGATCCATTTATTTGTCACATGTACATCAAAACATTCAGTGAAATGCGTCAACATAACCCCCCCCCCCCGAGGGGCCAGCCTGCAAGTGCCACCATACATTCTGGCACCAGTTTGGTGTGCCCACCATGTTCAGCAGAACACAAGCAACAAGAACAACAAAACAAGCCCCCTTTCCTCCAACTCACTCACACACACAGACAGTCTGCCAGCCCCAGAACAGGCTGCCTCCAGGCCTCCAGCAAACTCACAGACTTGTAGATGTCAGCCCTCAAGCCTTCCCCACTGGTCTAACAGACTCACGGACCCAGGGCTTTGGCTATTGGGCCTTGGCTTCTGGAGTTTGGATCGACCTTCGGGCTTTGATCTTCGACATTGACCCCAGAATTCACCGATGATAGGACCCTGAACTCCAGGCCTTGAACACCAGACTCACTGACTAATGCACATGAGGGGTTACCGGCCTTTGTGGTTTGCAGTTTGGTACCCTGTATCATTAATTGGTCATTAGTAATTGGCTTATTATTGTCACGTGTGGTACGGTAGCGGAGAGGTTAGCAGGCGACCCAGGGTCATTTCCCACTGCTGCCTGTAAGGAGTTTGTACATTCTCCCCATGACCGCATGGGTTTCCTCCAGGTGCTCCAGTTTCCTCCCACAGTCCAAAGATATACTGGGTGGAAGGCTAGTTGGCCATTGTAAACTTTCCCAGGATTAGGCTTTGTGATGTGGCTCAAAGGGCCAGAATGGCCTACCCCACTCTGGATCTTAACAAATAAATAAAATACATTAAGGTGCTAGCAGCAAACCATCTGCCGGACGAACTCAGATCGAGCAGGTTCCGATCAGGGAAAGGTGCAGAATATAGTGTTTCAGTTACTTAGGAAGTGAAGTGCAGGTAAACAGTAAAGTGCACTTCACCTGGGGAACCGACATGACCGTGTTATTCTCTGACAGTTCCTTTTATCGCTACCATGTTCCTTGATGGAAGGAAGTTCTCTCTCCATTCCTGCCTTCAGATTCCTGTCTGTGTTGCAGAGTGCCCAGTTTCCACAAAGGAACAAGGCATTCTTTTGACGCCAAAGCAGCAATGATAAGACTTTGGGAAATGAACAGCTATTCATGCCCCCGGTACCGCTTTATTGAGAGGCACCATAGGGGTGGCCTCAGCGGCATAAATTGTACTCATAAACAACCCAATGGAAGCACTTAGTCGATCAATGGGCCTTACTGAGGATCCTTGCAGAGGAGTGCGGTGGTTAAGTGTTCCATAACTAATATGAAAATGTCAGAAAGACCGTGGATAGGAAAGTTTCAGATAGATACGGGCCAAATCCAGGCAAATGGGACTAGCTTAGAAAGGAATATTGGTCAGCATGGAGCAGATGGGCTGAAGGGCCTACATCCCTGTTACATGTCTCTATTATTTTCTCCAGAGTGACCAATCTCAATATTGTCAGGCTGGAAGTCTTTATGTTCATAATTCTTTCTGCTACGTTGCCGCAAATAGTTGGGATTCAGCAAGGTATGAGACTCTGTTCTCATCCAAGAGAAGTATATTTGGTAACTGGTTTATACAATGAAAAGTGTTCTTCGCATGCCATGCAGAGAGTTTTCCACATTGAGGCAGTACAACAGCAAAACAGTAACTGAATGCAAAATAACCAATAGAATCACAATCAGGTTTAATATCACTGGCATATGTGGTGAAATTTGTAAACTTTACCGCAGCAGTACAATGAAATAGATAATAAATAAATATAGAGAAAAACTGTTACATTAAGTATGTCTATTAAATAGTTAACTTAAAATAGGTAATGCAAAATAACAGAAGTAAAAAAGTAGTGAGGTAGTGTTCGTGGATTCAATGTCCATTTAGGAATCAGATGGCAGTGGGGAAGAAGCTGTTCCTGAATCGCTGACTACATGCCTTCAGGCTTCTGTACCTTCTTGCTGATAGTAACAATGAGAAACGGGCATGTCCTGGGTAGTGGGAGTCTTTAATGATGAACGCTGCCTTCCTACGGCACCGTTCCTTGAAGATGTTTCAGGTACTACAATAACATTACAGCTACAGGGAAAGTGCCATGCAGGTAGACAATAAAGTGCGAGGGCCATGACGAGGTCAATTGAGAGATCAAGAGGTCACCTTTATCTTACAAGAGGTCCATTCATGGCAGCAGGATAGAAGCTGTCCTTCAGCCTGGAGAATATGTTCTTAACCTTTTGTATCTTCTGCCCAGTGGAAGGGGTGGGGGGGAGACGAAATTTCCAGAGTGGAGGGTCTTTATGTTGTGTTGGCTGCTTTTTCGAGGCAGCAGGAAGAGCAGACAGAGTTAATGATACTGGAAGTATGAAGTAAAACAACATGCCTCAGGGAGGGAGGGGTGACCGAAAGAGAGAGAAACAGAGTTAATGTTTCAGGTCTAAGAGATTGCCTTTATTTGTCACATATACATCGAAACATAACGAAAAGCATCGTTTGTGTCAAACCAAACCAGCAAGGCTTGTGCTGGGCAGCCTGTAGGTGTCAGTATGTTTCCAGAGCCAACATGGCATGTCCACAACTCAGTAACCCTAACACGCATGTCCTTTTTGGAATGTCCGGATCACCCACAGGAAGAATGTAGAAATTCCTTACAGACAGTGACAGGAATTGAACCCTAATCGGTGACCACTGGCACTGTAAAGTAATGCACTAAACACCAAGCCGTCAGCCCTTCAATAATCTCTCAAACAAATTTAAAGATGCAGAGACATAGGCAATTCGAGTGGGAGGGATGAGGAGAGGACACAAGGGAAGGCATGTGGTAGGATTTAGGCAGGAAGAAGTTGTTGACCGGTCATCAACGGAACTAGGTTAGGAAACTCACTGTGCAAGTCATCATTAATAGAAGCTTGCACTTTATTGTCTCTGCACAAATAACCACGTGACCCCGGGCCAACAAGTTTGAACATAAATCTACTGTTCTCTCTGTACCAATACTCACTCAGACAACTTTTCCAATTTATAACACGGAAATAAGGGATCTCCATTGACCAGACAATCAATCGATCCTTTCTTCTCCCAGCCCTGGCGTGGGGGCTCTTCCTTGTAATCGTGGGTCTCTTCAGAGAATTGTTGTTGATAGCGCAATCAAAGTGTCCACTTTTATATTCATGCCTTATCATTTCAAATATTGCCTTTCAGTGTCATTGTCGATAAGTCACCTGGTTGACCTTTAACACCTTGCTATTGGCTCTGATCCAGAAGTGACAACTAGTCATTCATTGCTCTGTTTTCTTCAGTAACCAGCTTGAATCACTCCAGACAGGCACAAACCACAACATTCACAAACCTGCATGTTGCATTATATCAAAAATACCTCACAAGTAACTTCTTATTTGGAAATGATCTCTCATTCAACAGATTACCTGAAGCATCATTGTATCTACAAAGCTAAGCAACTTCATCTCACAAAATGAAGGATGTAAAACAGTTCCACAAAATGGCAGCCCCCATCTCCGAGCACATGGCAGATCTGTCTGTTTCCACTGTCCTTGACCCATTCGAGATTGACACTTTCTTCCCCATTTTAAATCCGCCATGGCCAACAAAGCTATAAAGTGGGGGTAGTACTTGGTGAAGGAGTGAGAGGACGAGATCTAGGAGGGGAGTGCATGGAAGAAGCTGAGTAATGGTCTGAGGTTACTAGAAAGGAAAGACACGTCTGCTGGAGGAGGGCTAAATCTTGACTTTGTCACAGTCAATGTGGCTGCACCAGGTTCAAACATGTTGTTCCCAACTCTCAAACACCAAATAAGGCAGCACACTAAACTAATGATATCTGGCAGCGTCCACAGAGGGAAATAAACAGTCAATATCTCAAGCAAGACTCTTACATCAGCAGTCCACATAGCCAGTATAAAGAGGAGAAGGGGAGAGAAGAGACAGGAGTCAAAGGTGATTGGTGGACTGAGAAGGGGTGAAGAATGAAGGACAAATGGAGCTAGGTGGGGAAGGGAGGCAAAGACAGATGGGTGTGATAGATGTCTCCACACAGCATAGAGTTGGCTGGTGCACGAACTGACTCACTAATGGTCGAGACTCGTGTACTGAGAACTTAAAGGAAGCTTTACACACTTAAAACTTATACCGATGGACTAAGATCACAATAATGTACCTGATCTAAATCAAGGGCAGTGGGCGCCCGTGCACCTTGGTCACAGAGCAAAGGGCTCAGGTTTCTGTTTCGAAGCAATCAAACTACTTGTCAACAAGGAGAAGATTGCAAACAGAGCTGAGAGGGTACAGGCCCATGCGCCGAATGCGAATGAGCTGTGCTGGTGCGAGTCCATGAGGGTGCAGGAAATATTCCTTCAGCTCGCTTGAGACTGTAGGTCTCACCAGACTGCGTCGAGGATGTAAGGTCTCACCTGCACTCCTCCCCCATGTCCATCAGGATGTAGGGTCCCACCTGCCCCCCCCCATGTCCATCAGGATGTAGGGTCCCACCTGACCCCCCCCCAAATGTCCAACAGGTTGTAGGGTCCCACCTGCTCCCATGTCCATCAGGATGTAGGGTCCCACCTGACCCCCCCCCCCCAAATGTCCAACAGGTTGTAGGGTCCCACCTGCTCCCCCCCCCCCAAATGTCCAACAGGTTGTAGGGTCCCACCTGCTCCCATGTCCATCAGGATGTAGGGTCCCACCTGACCCCCCCCCCCAAATGTCCAACAGGTTGTAGGGTCCCACCTGCTCCCCCCCCCCCAAATGTCCAACAGGTTGTAGGGTCCCACCTGCTCCCATGTCCATCAGGATGTAGGGTCCCACCTGCCCCCCCCCCATGTCCATCAGGTTGTAGGGTCCTACCTGCTCCTGTGTCCATAAGGATGTAGGGTCCCACCTGCCCCCCCCCCATGTCCAACAGGTTGTAGGGTCCTACCTGCTCCCGTGTCCATCAAGATGTAAGGTCCCACCTGCACCCTTCCTCCATGTCCATCAGGTTGTAGGGTCCTACCTGCTCCTGTGTCCATAAGGATGTAGGGTCCTACCTGCCTCATGTCCATCAGCAGAGAGCTGTTCTCCACAGAGACACTGTGTGTGGATAGTTGCGGTCTCACCCCCACCAACCATCAACCACGTCCATGGATGAGCAAAGGCTGAGCTAATTGGGCAAGGATAAACCTCCCACACTACCTGCTGCAGTTGATCTGGTTCTTATCACACTCTATCCTGTCACAGTCTTACACTTTATTGTCTGCCTGCATTGCACTTTATTCTGCTTATGCTATTTCCCTTTGCACTACCTCAATGTGCTTTTGCAATGAAGTGATCTCCGTGGATGGCACATAAAACCAAGCTTTTAGCTGCATCACGGTTCATTTGACCACAAGATGCCAATTTACAAATTTCCTAATCATTGCCAGTCTGTCAAGACCACCAAAAGATGTACCAAAGAAAAAAACATTACATGACATCCCTGAGAGCACCAAAGAGCTTCAGTTTTATAGGAAGCATATATTTAAAACAGAAGAGAAGAAAAATCACCTAGAAACTGGTGGCAATAGCACGCAAGGGAACCAGAACCATGGTCAAATCTTCAAAGTCCTCCCCTATCTCACACACACCTCTCACTGGGAATAGGCCTCCCTTCATTACCCCACACATCTCCCAATATGAATTCACACCTCTAATCGCCCTCAGACACATGTCCCACTGGGAATTCATAACCCTAGCTTCCTGCACATGCATCTCCCACTGGGAATTCACACCCTTCCATTCCTCACACATATCCCACTGGGAATTCACATCTCTCCCTTCCTGCACACATATCCCACCGGGAAATCACACCTCTCAATTCCTCACACATATCCCACCAGGAATTCACATCCCTCAATTCCTCACACATATCCCACTAGGAATTCACATCTCTCCTTTCCTGCATACATATCCCACCGGGAAATCACACCTCTCAATTCCTCACACATATCCCACCAGGAATTCACATCCCTCAATTCCTCACACATATCCCACTAGGAATTCACATCTCTCCTTTCCTGCATACATTTCCCACTGGGAATTCACATCTCTCCATTCCTCACACAAATCCCACTGGGTGTTCACACCCCTTCATTCCTCACACATATCCCACCGGGAAATCACACCTCTCAATTCCTCACACATATCCCACTGGGTGTTCACACCCCTTCATTCCTCACACATATCCCACTGGGAATTCACATCTCTCCATTCCTCACACAAATCCCACTGGGTGTTCACACCCCTTCATTCCTCACACATATCCCACTGGGTGTTCACACCCCTTCACACATATCCCACTGGGAATTCACATCCCTCAATTCCTCACACATATCCCACTGGGAATTCACATCCCTCCATTCCTCACACATCTCCCACTAAGAACTCACATCCCTCCATTCCTCACACATCTCCCACTAAGAACTCACATCCCTCCCCTCCTTCAGACTCATCTCCCTATGGGAATTCACATCCTCCCCTCCCACACACACATTGCGTGTATATTTCATGTAAGTATTGCACGAAAGGCATGTTTTGAAGTGTCATTATGCTATGCTTTTACACTGAGATTTCTAAAGCAGATGTGCTGACAATGTTTCACTATTGAGGAAACTCAATAAGTTAGGGTTTCACTTAAGAGGCTGGTTTGATGTGATGCCGTTACTACGTAAAGAATTTTTAGTGCCTTTTATGTTTAGATTTTGGAGTTTAATAAAAATGTGTTATGCGCTTCATCAAACATAAAAAGCTTTGCTTCATTTTATTTGTGAAAACCTACAGTTCCACTGGGAATTCACACGCTCTCCCCTCTCCCATTGGAAATTCACCACAAACCCTTTCCTCCCTCAGATACATCTCCCATTTCTATCTCACACATGTGTCCTTAGGAACTTGTTTCCTTCACCATCCTGTTCCACCTATCACCTCTCAGCTTCTCACTGCAACACCCCTCCCCCACCTAGCAACCTTTCCCCTCACCGGGCTTCACCTAGTACCCTCCAGCTCGCACTCCTTGACCTTCCCCCACCTTCTAATTCTGGTTTCTTCCCTTTCCTTTCCAATCCTGATGAAGGGTCGTGGCCCAAACTGTCGACTCTTCATTCTGTTCCACAGAAGCTGCCTGATCTGCTGAGCACACCTAGCATTTTGCATGTGATACTCTGGATTTCCAGCATCTGCAGAATCTCTTGTGTTTCTATTCCACAGAACAGACATCATTTAAGAACTCCCTTCTTTTTTCCTATAACTGCAGAAGTTGTAATGGTTTCTGCCTTGTATGCTAGTTCACTTTCATTCTTAATTTTCTCCCACTCAAGAATTCTTTTCGTTATCATTGGTCAGAGTTATACAACTTGGAAACAGGCTCTTTGGCCCAATTGATCCAGGACAACCAAGAAGCCCCATCTAAGCTGGTCCCATTTGCCAGCATTTGGCCCAAAACCTTCTAATCCTTTCCCATTCATGTACCCATCCAACTGTTCTTAAGATGTTCTTATTGTATCTGCTTTACTGCATCTGTCTGACAGCTCATTCCACATAGATACTACCTTTTGTGTAAAAAAAGTTGCTCCTCGAGTTGCATTAAATCTTTCCCCTCTCATCTTAAACCTACACTTTCTAGTTCAAGTTAAGTTTGTTGTGATTCAACTGTATACATGTATTTCGCCAAATGAAACAACGTTCTTCCAGACCGAGGTGCACAACACAGTGCATATAATTCACACATAAGGTAATATTACTGCAAATAACTTAACAAATAATAAGGTGCATTTGATAAGGGCCTCATGTGCTCAATGCTCCTGATAAGTTCCTCAAATGGCTGGAAGAACGATGTCAATGAACCTCTCAGTGATCATCCCCTGGTTCTTGTTTCCACAACCTTGGGAGAAAGATCTGGTGAATTCATGCCATCCATGACTCTTATGATTTTATACACCTTTATAAGATTATCTCTTTGACTCCTACACTCCAAGAAATAAAGTATTTATTAATTAATTTATTTCGAGACCGTACAATAACAGACTCTTCCAGCCCAATGAGCCTATGCCAACCAATTACACCCATATGACCAATTAACCTACGAACTTGTTTACCTTTGCATTGTGGGAGGAAACCAGAGTACCTGGAGGAAACCCACGCGGCCACATGGAGACTGTATAAACTCCTAACAGACAGTATCGGGAATTGAACTTGAACTTGGCTTCCATCGAGGTTGTCCAACTTCTCCCTTTAATTCAATCCCTGACAAAGTGTCTTCACTGAATTCAAAAGATGTTCCCATCTTCTGTCCTACAGCTAATCTTCACAACATTGTACGTCTTTTCTTTCAATCTAATACCATTCTTAGCTTCATTACTTCGCTGCAGATGACGGTTTCTTCTCATAGACTTTCTTCCTCAGCAGTACATACTTTTGCAGAGATTTATGAAATAAATATGCACTCTTACTGATTCCTCTCTAACTTGTCAATGTATTCTCCCATACTAGTACTGGAAAAACTCAGCAGGGAAGGCAGCACCAGTGGAAAAAAAAATTCCTGGTAAAGGGTCATTACACAAACCATTAATGCAGTGGTCCCCAACCTCCAGGCCGCGGACTGATACATTGCCGCAAAGAATGCAGTGACGCAGCGGTAGCCGGGACGCACCCAGCACATCTTTAAGAAAAAAGCCAAAATAAACAAGCTAATTAATTAGGTGCCACCCGTACATAAATGTCGGCCCAGATAAGAGGCGATTGCTGATTGCGTCCCCTCTGATCTGGGCCGACATTTATGTGCCAGGCGGCACCTAATTAATTAGCTCATTTATTTCCGCTTGTTCCTTAAAGATGTGCTGGGTGCGTCCCGGCTACCACTGCACTGCTGCATTCTTCACAGCAATGTATCAGTCCGCAGCCCGGAGGTCGTGAACCACTGCGTAAATGGAATATCTATCCACAGATGCTGCCTGTCCTGTTAAGTTTTCCCTGTATTTTCTGCTTTTATTTCACTTTTCCAGCATCTGCAGATTTTGTTTTGACCTTAAGTTGATTTTCCCAGTTTGTTTTGAATAACTCAAAGTTCAAAGTAAATTTATTAATACTACCTTGAAATTCATTTTATTGCAAGCACTTAGAAGAAAATAAAGAAACACAATAGAATAAAAAGCTACAAATAATGAAGATTGACAAACAACCAATCTGCAAAGCAAGACAAATTGTGAAAATAATAGAAAAAGTACTGAGACCATGAGTTGTACCACAATTGTAGGCCATATCTCGGGTAATAATGAGTTTGAGTACAGAGAGGAAATTAAGAACCTGGTGGCATGGTGCGAAAACAATAACCTATCCCTCAACGTCAGTAAGACAAAGGAATTGGTTGTTGACTTCAGAAGGAGTAGCGGATCGCACGACCCTATTTACATCGGTGGTGTGGAATTGGAACAGGTCAAAAGCTTTAAGTTCCTCGGGGTCAATATCACAAATGACCCGATTTGATCCAACCATGCAGAATCCACTGCCAAGAAGGCCCACCAGTGCCTTTACTTCCTGAGAAAGCTAAAGAAATTTGGCCTGTCCCCTAAAACCCTCACTAATTTTCATAGATGCACTGTAGAAAGCATTCTTTTAGGGTGCATCACAACCTGGTATGGAAGTTGTCCTGTCCAAGACCGAAAGAAGCTGCAGAAGATCGGGAACACGGCACAGCACATCACATAAACCAATCTTCCGTCCTTGGACTCACTTTATGCCGCACGCTGTCGGAACAGTGTTGCCAGGATAATCAAGGACATGACCCACCCAGCCAACACACTTTTCATCCCTCTTCCCTCCGGGAGGAGGCTCAGGAGCTTGAAGACTCGTACGGCCAGATTTGGGAACAGCCTCTTTTCAACTGTGATAAGACTGCTAAAAGGATCCTAACCCGGATCTGGGCCGTACCCTCCAAATAGCCGGACCTGCCTCTCGGTTTATTTTTTGCACTACCTTATTTTCCCTTTTCTATTTTCTATTTATGGTTTATAACTTAAATTTTTTAATATTTACTATCGATTTGTACTCCAGGGAGCGGGAAGTGCAGAATCAAATATCGCTGTGATGATTGTACATTCTAGTATCAATTGTTTGGTGACAATGAAGTATAAAGTATTGTAGAGTCCTTGAGAGTGAGTCCCTAGGTTGTGGAGACAGTTCAGTGTTGAGGTGAGTGAAGGTGTCCGCACTGGTTGAGGAGCCTGATGGTTGAAAGGTAATAACAGTTCCTGAACCTGAGGCACCTGCACCTCCTCCTTGATGGCAGCAGTGAGAAGAGAGCATGGACTGGATAGTGGGGGTTCTTGATGATGGATGCTCCATTCTTGTGGCAACGCTCTTTGTAGATGTGCTCAATGGCGGGGAAGGCTTTTCTTGTGATGGTCTGGGCTGTATTCAGCACTTTTTGTAAACTTTTCCATTCCTGAGCATGGTGTTTCCACACCTAGTCACGGTGCAACCAGTCCTCATTCCATTAGAATGGTCTTTATTCAAGCTTTGGCACCAGTTTTAGATGTTTGTTTCTCACTCTCACAACTGAATTTAAAATTCTGCCATGTTCTGATTATACTTTTCCTATAGAATCCTTATTAATTAATCTTATACATCCTCACACATATCTCTCAGCTAACATTGCTTGTACAATCTGAGCATGCAAAATGAAATTTAAAAATATTGCAGATACCAAAAGTCTGAAATAAAAGTAGAAATTGCTGAAGAAACTCAGAATGTCAGGTAACATCTGTGGAAAGAGAAGAGAAAAAAACCTGATGTTTCAGTCCAAAGATATTCAGTTTTAACTTGTGCATTAGAACTAAGTGCCTATGACCTGAAACATCAACGGTGCCTCTTGACTACAGAACTTGGACCAACCCCTTCGGTTAGTGAAGGCACCCCTGTGAAAATCCGCAGTGGCATGGGATGTCTGCTTTGTCAATAGACAATAGACAATAGGTGCAGGAGTAGGCCATTCAGCCCTTCGAGCCAGCACCGCCATTCACTGTGATCATGGCTGATCATCCACAATCAGTATCCAGTTCCTGCCTTATCCCCATAACCTTTGAGTCCACTATCTTTAAGAGCTCCATCCATCTCTTTCTTGAAAGCATCCAGAGACTTGGCCTCCACAGCCTTCTGGGGCAGAACATTCCATATATCCACCACTCTCTGGGTGAAAAAGCTTTTCCTCAACTCCGTTCTAAATGGCCTACCCCTTATTCTTAAACTGTGGCCTCTGATTCTGGACTCACCCACCAGCGGGAACATGTTTCCTGCCTCCAGCGTGTCCAATCCCTTAATAATCTTATATGTTTCAATCAGATCCCCTCTCAGCCTTATAAATTCAGAGTATACAAGCCCAGTCGCTTCAATCTTTCGACATATGACAGTCCTGCTAGCCCGGGAATTAACCTTGTGAACCTACGCTGCACTCCCTCAATAGCAAGAATGTCCTTCCTCAAATTGTCATCCTTCTTCTGGAAGCTGACTGACCAACCCACTTTGCATTCCAACGGGCTCTGTGTCAGGGTAGCGACTTCAGTGGCAGATTAACCAAAGTTCTGGGCCTGGTTCAGTTCCAGCTGCCTTCAACACTACCAAAACCAAATTGAGTGCTGAAATCTTGCCTTATGAAAAATGCTGCAATTTCCCCCAATGACAGCACAGCAATTGAAGGAGAAGTGCTTGGGTGGGGGAACATTCATAGAAACATAGAAACTAGGTGCAGGAGTAGGCCATTCGGCCCTTCGAGCCTGCACCGCCATTTATTATGATCATGGCTGATCATCCAACTCAGAACCCTGCACCAGCCTTCCTTCCATATCCTCTGATCCCCGTAGCCACAAGGGCCATATCTAACTCCCTCTTAAGTATAGCCAATGAACTGGCCTCAACTGTTTCCTGTGGCAGAGAATTCCACAGATTCACCACTCTCTGTGTGAAGAAGTTTTTCCTAATCTCGGTCCTAAAAGGCTTCCCCTTTATCCTCAAATTGTGACCCCTCGTTCTGGACTTCCCCAACATCGGGAACAATCTTCTTGCATCTAGCCTGTCCAATCCCTTCAGGATTTTATATGTTTCAATCAGATCCCCCCTCAATCTTCTAAATTCCAACGAGTACAAGCCCAGTTCATCCAGTCTTTCTTCATATGAAAGTCCTGCCATCCCAGGAATCAATCTGGTGAACCTTCTTTGTACTCCCTCTATGGCAAGGATGTCTTTCCTCAGATTAGGGGACCAAAACTGCACACAATACTCCAGGTGTGGTCTCACCAAGGTCTTGTACAACTGCAGTAGTACCTCCCTGCTCCTGTACTCAAATCCTCTCGCTATAAATGCCAGCATACCATTCACCTTTTTCACCGCCTGCTGTACCTGCATGCCCACTTTCAATGACTGGTGTGTAATGACACCCAGGTCTCGTTGCACCTCCCCTTTTCCTAATTGGCCACCATTCAGATAATAATCTGTTTTCCTATTTTTGCCACCAAAGTGGATAACTTCACATTTATCCACATTAATTTGCATCTGCCATGAATTTGCCCACTCACCCAACCTATCCAAGTCACCCTGCATCCTCTTAGCATCCTCCTCACAGCTAACACTGCCGCCCAGCTTCGTGTCATCCGCAAACTTGGAGATGCTGCGTTTAATTCCCTCATCCAAGTCATTAATATATATTGTAAACAACTGGGGTCCCAGCACTGAGCCTTGCGGTACCTCACTAGTCACTGCCTGCCTTTCTGAAAAGGTCCCGTTTATTCCCACTCTTTGCTTCCTGTCTACTAACCAATTCTCCACCCACACCAATACCTTACCCCCAATACCGTGTGCTTTAAGTTTGCACACTAATCTCCTGTGTGGGACCTTGTCAAAAGCCCTTTGAAAATCCAAATATACCACATCCACTGGTTCTCCCCTATCCACTCTACTAGTTATATCCTCAAAAATTCTATGAGATTCGTCAGACATGATTTTCCTTTCACAAATCCATGCTGACTTTGTCAGATGATTTCACCACTTTCCAAATTCTCACTCTTCCTGCAGTAACTTCCTTCTCTCCTCAATCCCAACACAAAATCCTTCTCCAGGCCTCACTCTGTGCATTTCCATTAAGACAGAAGTCTTTCCTTTCCCTCTTGTGAACGGTAGAATTAATCTCTTTGGGGCCTTCTAATTGCAAGGCAGTTTAAATGATCTCACAGATGTGGCTAGCAGAAGACTGAATTTCATTAGTGATTCTCTTTGATCAACTCTTAAAGCAGTAAATGGTGGGATCGGCCCTCATCCTGTAATGATGAACAATTTCAAACACCTGTTGGTGAATAATGAAATAATTATCATTAAATCAGCCTCTTTGTCTCGTTGTTTCCCCAGGCTCAGACTTGTGACAAATGTTTCTAAAAGGCAAGAGCTGATGTGCTTGCCTGAGGTTTCCGAGGGCTGTAACTTTACTCAAGCACGGTCTGCCAGAGTTAGGGAAGCACGCTGCCAGCTTCACACAGTACCAGTTGAAACCCACACCAGGCTGTTAGGGGGACCTGCTGTCCCCCAGTGCACGTGGTCATCCTCTCGGCCCAGCTCAGCCTCCTCCTCATCTCCTGAGGCCGTCCCTCGGAGTCCAGGATGACTCGTTCCACTCAAACATGGGGAGGCTGCTGCACGCCAGCTGTCCCTTGGACATGGAAGAGCGGGGTTGCTCCACTGGTGATGGGGACCAAGTGGATGGGAGATGGGAGAGAATGTTCAGCTGCATAGGCTTGGTACACAGGAACTTATACTGTATATATAACCTCTCTCACTCACACACAAACACTTTCTCACACACTCCCTCATACTCACTTTCTCAATCACACTTATGCATACAAGACTATAAGACACAGAAGCAGAATTAGGCCACTCGGCCCGTCAAGTCTCTCCTCCATTCCACCATAGCTGATGTATTATCCCCCTGTCCCCATTCTCCCGACATCTCCCTATAGCCTTTGATGCCCTGACTAACCACAAACCTATCAACCTCTGCTTCAAATATATTCAATGACTTGGCCTCCGTAGCCGTCAGTGGCAATAAATTCCATAGGGTTCACCACCCTCTGGCTAAAGAAACTCCTCCTCATCTCTGATCTAAAGGGACACCCCTCGACTCTGAGGCGGTGCCCTTTGGTCTTAGATTCCCCCACTACAGGAAACATTCACTCAGTCTAGGCCTTTCAATTTTCAATAGGTTTCAATGAGCATTCTTCTAAAATCCAGCAAGTACAGGCCCAGAGCCATCAAACATTCTTTATACATTAACCAATTCATTCACGGAATCATTCCCGTGAACCTCCTCTGGACCGTCTCCAACGCCAGCACATCTTTTCCTCGATAGGGGGCCCAAAGCTGCTCACGGTACTCCAATCACAAACAAGAGGAAATCTCCAGATGCCGGAAATCCAAGCAATACCCACAAAATTCTGGAGCAACTCAGCAGGCCAGGCAGCATCTATGGAAAAAAAAAGTACAGTCGATGTTTTAAGCCAAAACTCTTCAGCAGGACTGGAGAAAAAAGATAAGGAGTAGATTTAAAAGATGCGGGAGAGGAGAGAGAAACACAAGGTGAAAGGTGAAACCGAGAGGGGGAGGGCTGCACACTCATACACGTCTGTTCTCTCACCTGTTTACATTCTTGGTCTTTCCTCACACACATAAACGTATACACACAGATGCAGTCAGATTCACAGACACGCACGCGCGCACACACACACACACACACACACACACACGCACGCGCACACGCGCACAGACACTTCTTCCATAGTCCATCGTCACCGGTGACGGAACAAAAGTGTATGAATGTGTTTTGTGTGTCTGTAAGAGTATGTGTGAGGAAGAGACTATGAATGCACATGTGTGCGTGTGTGCATGTGACTGGATCCATGATTACCCCAGTCAGTTCGGATTGGCTACAACATCTCCTCCACAATCTCCATCAGTACAGTTACACCACAAGACTGTGCTTGCTCCCGCCCACCCCGCCACCACTACTCACCTTATACTTACGACTGTGAGGTTAAGTACAGCTCTAATGTTATATTTAAGTTTGTTAACAACACCACTGTTGCTGGACGAAACAAAGATGATGGCAAATTGGCATTTAGGAGGGAGAATGAAAATCTGGTTGAATGGTGCCACAACCAGAACCTCTCACTCAACAACAGCAAAACCAAACAGCTGATTATTGACTACAGGGGGAAGAAACTGGAGGTCCATGAGCCGGATCAGAGGTGGAGTGGGTCAGTAACTTTAAATTTTTTGGCATTATCACATCAGAAGATTTATCCTGGGACCAGCACATAAATGCCGTTACAAAGAAGACCCGGCAGTGCCTTTACTTTCTCAAAAGTTTTTGCAGATTCAGCAAGTCTTCTAGAGCTCTGTAGATGTGCGGTAGAGAGTACTGGTTGCATTATGGCCTAGTATGGAAACACCAATGCCCCAGTATGGGAAAGAGATGGACACAGCCTAGACCATCACAGGCAAAGTCCTCCCCACCTCTGAGCACCTCCGCAAGAAGTGCTATTGCAGGAAAGCAGCATCCATCATCAAGGACCCCACCATCCAGGCATGCTCTCTTCTCACTGCTGCCATCAGGAAGGAGGTCCAGGAGTCTTAGGTCCCACACCAACAGGTTCAGGAACAGCTATTATCCTTCAGCAATCAGGCTCCTGCACCAGTGAGGATAACTTCACTCACCTCAACTCTGAACTGATTCCATTGTGGACTCATTTTAAAGGGCTCGGCAACTCATGTTCTCAGTCAGTATTATGTATTTACTTACTTACTTATCTATCTATTTTTATTATTTGTTTGCTCAGATTGTCTTCTTCCACAGATTGTCAGTTTTGGTGTGCAGTTCTTTATTGATTCTACCATATTTCTTTGTTCTACCGTGAATGCCCGCAAGAAATGAATATGGTGACATATATGTACTGTGATGATTAGTTTATTCTGAACTAATCCTTGCAGGAGCAGGTCATGTGCTGCTACACAAAAGCTGAACTGTTACTGACAACTCCCTGCTCTGTTGCTGGTGCTCATAGTCAATAGAGTCCACAGGGGCGATGACAGGTAGGCTGAAGGCAGTTTTGCTGCCAGGGCAGCCTGCAGGGGAAGCACCTCTCCTTCCTCTAGCTTACTGTGCTTTCACCCAGGAGTAATGCTTTCGGAGATCTGTCACCTCCTGCAGAAGGAGGTCCCGACACATGATCCCCACATTATCACACCAAGCCTCCAGGCCACAGGTAGGAGGTCAGTCATCAGCAGCTGATGTACGTCATTGATCTTTCCCTCAATGTCAACAAATCAAAAGAGCTGACCATGGGTTTCAGAAAGAGGGACCGTATACAGGCTCAACAGTGTTAGGGTTGAGAGCTTCAAGTTCCTAGGAGTGAATGTCACCTGCTCTGGTCCAACCACGTTGATGTGATGGCGAAGGAAACTCACCTATGCCTCTACTTCCTCTGGAAGCCAAAGAAATTCAGCATGTCCTCGTCAACTCTTACCGATTCTTATCGGTGCACCATAGACACCATGCTGTCTGGATGCATAATGGCTTGCTATGGCACTGTTCTGCATGTGCCTACAAAAACCCACTGAGAGTCATGGACACAGCTCAGCACATCACAGGAACTAGTCTCCTCTCCGTGGGCTTTGACTACACTTCTTACTGGCTCCATAAAGCAGCCGGCATAATCAAAAACCCCTCCCACCCCGGACATTCTCTCTTTACCCCTCTCCCATCAGGCAGAAGATACAAAAGCCTGAAAGCACGCACCACCGGGCACAAGGACAGCTCCCATCCAACTGTTATCAGACTCTTGAGCGGATACCTTGAAAATAAGATGGGCTCACAATCTACCTTATTTTGAGTTTGCACATTATTGTTTGTCTGCACTGCACTTTTACACTTTAATCTGCATTGTTATTGTATTACCTTATTCTACCTCAATACACTGTGTAATGATTTAATTGGTATAAAAGGTACGCAAGACAAGCTTTTTACCGTATCTCAGTCCATGTGACAATAATAACCTAATACTAATACCAAGGTACGAATATATGTCCTGATGAAGGGTCTGGGCCCAAAATGTTGACTGTTTATTCCCCTGCATAGACGCTGCCTGACCTGCTGAATTCCTCCGGCATTTTGAATGTGTCACTCGGGAATACCAGCGTGTGCAGAATCTCTTGTGTGCATGTATGTATGTGGTTCCTGCTCACGGTAGCCCCAGGGACTCCACTGAAGCCCATTGCATTTGAGAAAGCTCTTTCTCCTCAAGCGGAGCTGATGGGACTTCTCTCAGAGCCCACACAACTCAACAGGATGAACGGCCTCTTTCTCTGTTGATATGGAAGATGGTAAAAGAAGAGAAATAACAAAATGAAGGAGGGGACAACGAAGAGCAGGAAAAGAGGAGTAACATGCTGAGGGGGAGGCATGAAAGGTAAGGAAGGAAGGAGTAGGGATGGTGAGGGGTGGTGCGAGGAAGTCAGTGATACTTAGTGCCACGTCCAATATCCAGTCTTTGTTGCCGTGCAGGCTGATAAAGTTGTTGAGAAGACATATGGTGTGTTGGCTTTCATTAGTCGAAGGACTGAGTTCAAGAGCCGTGTGGTAATATTCCAGCTCTGTGAATCTGTGGTTAGACAGTATTTGGAGTATTGTGTTCAGTTCTGATTGCCTCATTATAGGAAGAACACAGAAGCTTTAGAGAGGGTGCAGAGGAGACTTACCAGAATGCTGGCTGGAATAGAGAGTATGCCTCATGAAGGTAGACTTTTCTCCTTGGAGCAAAGGAGGATGAGAGGTGACTAGATGGATGTGAGCAAAATCATAAGGCATAGATTGAGTGGATAGCCAGAAACCTTTTCCCAGGGTGGAAATGACAAACACGAGGGAGCATAATATTAAGGTGACTGGAGGAAAGTATTGGGGGGAGGGGATTGTCAGAGAAAAGTTTTTTATACAGAGAGTGGTGAGTGCGTGGAATGCTCTACCAGGGGCGGTGGTAAAGGCAAATACATTAGGGGCATTTAAGAAACTCTTCGATAAGCACGTGGATAATATAAAAATGGAGGGCCATGCTGGAGGGAAGGGTTAGGTTTGGTTAAAAGGTCAGCACAACACCATGGGCTATAAACCCTGTACTATGTCATAATGTTTTATGTTCTTGTTCTATATAAACACACATACACACCGGATAAACACGATAGTACACGCACGCGCACACACACATACTGTAGAGGACCCAGGCCACTCTAGCATTGAAGGATCTCAAAACAGCACAATGTAATTCAGGACATGAGAAGAGTGGGAATTAAAAATCTTCACATACTTGTTCACTGTCTTCAACTTAATTTAGCTTGGAGTTTGTATTGACTTTTTTAAAAGTTAATGAAGAACTTGCAGTAATATTTCAGCTATCATTATTGTTAAGTGAGACCAAAGCACACAAAGGCCATTGAATTATGTATTGAACATCAGTCATTGTTGTAACGTAGATAAGTGGCTGCAAGTGTCGCCTACAACACTGATTAGTTTACCTGCTTTAAATTGGCCAAAAAACTCCATTGATAGTTCAATGAATGTTAATGTTCAGCAGAGGAAGCCAATTTAGTATCTTTTCTGAAAAGGCACATCTCCAACAATACATACACCCTGGGTAGACTCTCCTGGAATAGGTACACAGGCCCTTGGTAACTAGTTGGGCTCTGAATGAATTCCTCACCTTCCAATATCAGCAAGTTTGCATAACAATATAAAATGGGAGCTATTTAGCAGTTCATCAAAAACAATGTTTTGTTAATGTAGAAATTGTCACTTTGTTGAGAAGTGAGGAGGGAAGAGAAAAGCTCCTTCACTCTTGGTGAGAGGGCTATAGGAATCTTCAAACACGAGGAATTCTGCAGATGCTGGAAATTCAAGCAACACACAGTTAGTCCTGACGAAGGGTCTCGGCCCGAAACATCGACTGTACCTCTTCCTAGAGATGCTGCCTGGCCTGCTGCGTTCACCATCAACTTCGATGTCTATAGGAATCTTCAACCTGGTTTGAAGTGAAAGACAGACAAACACAGGGGAGAATCCAGGGAAGGAATCCTCCTTCACTGCGGACAAAAGCCCCAGCTCCGTTCAAGCTATCCTCATAACACGCGCTCACTAATCCAGGCAACATCCCGGTAAATCTCTTCACCCTCTCTAAAGCTTCCACATCCTTCCTATAATGAAGCAACCAGACTGAACACAATATTCCAAGTGTAGTCTAACTGGAGTTTTGTAGAGCTGCAACATGGGGGGGATGTGTGTGTGTGTGTGTGCGTGTGTGTGTGTGTGTTTATATGTTGTTCAAATTCAAGTTTAATTGTCATTCAATCATACACATGTATACAGCTCAATGAAACAGCATTCCTCTCGGTCCAAGGTTCAAAGCACAGTGCAGGACACACAGCACTTATGAGGAAATTACCAGTAGGCTAGACAAGGGAGATGCAGTGGATGTTGTATATTTGGATTTTCAGAAGGCCTTTGACAAGGTGTCACACATGAGGCTACTTAACAAGATAAGAGCCCATGGAATTACGGGAAAGTTACATACGTGGGATAGAGCGTTGGCTGATTGGCAGGAAACAGAGAGTGGGAATAAAGGGATCCTATTCTGGTTGGCTGCCGGTTACCAGTGGTGTTCCACAGGGGTCTGTGTTGGGGCCGCTTCTTTTTACATTGCACATCAACGATTTGGATATGGAATAGATGGCTTTGTGGCTAAGTTTGCTGACGATACAAAGATAGGTGGAGGGGCCGGTAGTGCTGAGGAAACGGAGAGTCTGCAGAGAGACTTGGATAGATTGGAAGAATGGGCAGAGAAGTGGCAAATGAAGTACAATGTTGGAAAGTGTATGGTTATGCACTTTGGCAGAAAAAATAAATGGGCAGACTATTATTTAAATGGGGAAAGAATTCAAAGTTCGGTGATGCAACGGGACTTGGGAGTCCTCGTACAGGATACCCTTAAAGTTAACCTCCAGGTTGAGTCAGTAGTGAAGAAGGCGAATGCAATGTTGGCATTCATTTCTAGAGGAATAGAGTATAGGAGCAGGGATGTGATGTTGAGGCTCTATAAGGCGCTGGTGAGACCTCACTTGGAGTATTGTGCGCAGTTTTGGTCTCCTTATTTAAGAAAGGATGTGCTGACGTTGGAGAGGGTACAAAGAAGATTCACTAGAATGATTCTGGGAATGAGAGGGTTAACATATGAGGAACGTTTGTCCGCTCTTGGACTGTACTCTTTGGAGTTTAGAAGAATGAGGGGAGACCTCATAGAAACATTTTGAATGTTAAAAGGCATGGACAGAGTGGATGTGGCAAAGTTGTTTCCCGTGATGGGGGAGTCTAGTACGAGAGGGCATGACTTCAGGATTGAAGGGCGCCCATTCAGAACAGAAATGCGAAGAAATTTTTTTAGTCAGATGGTGGTGAATCTATGGAATTTGTTGCCATGAGCTGCAGTGGAGGCCAAGTCATTGGGTGTATTTAAGGCAGAGATTGATATGTATCTGAGTAGCCAGGGCATCAAAGGTTATGGTGAGAAGGCGGGGGAGTGGGACTAAATTGGAGAATGGATCAGCTCATAGCAGAGCAGACTGGATGGGCGGAATGGCCTAGTTCTGCTCCTTTGTCTTATGGTCTTATAGTTACGATAGCACATAGAGTCACATAAATTAACGTTGGCACAAGGCCCTGAGTGGCATGGGCTGAAGATTGATGGTGCAAGGGATATTGTCCTGGAGCCATGTTTCTGCAAGAACAAGTATCCAGCATCTACTACCCTGGCAGTGCATTGTGTACAAAGCTATGCAGGGAGTTAAACACCTTCTTAAAAATCACCCGAGCCAGAAGTCTTTTAAATAGAAGACTTCTTGAATCTGCAGAAATTAAAACATGTATGATATTCAATACAAAACTGTTGTGTGCCTGAGTATGTTAATATTATCAATTATTCTCACGATCAGCATTAAACGAAGTAATGCACACTTGCAACATTCAGTAGCTGTGCTGCGGACTAAAGTGAACTTGTGACATGATGATAACCTAATAGCGATGAATGATAAACATACTTCCTTTAAGGTACATCTACTAAATGTTTACCAATATTAAGAAGCTCAAGATGCACAGATATTGCTATTTCAAAGGCAAGTAAAAAGTGGATGGAGATAAATGTCTTTCTACCATGTTTATTCCAAGCTGAAATCCAAATTAACCTCGGCGGGAGATGATGTGAAAACAGCTTACGAACTGGAAGTGATGTTTGTGCAAGAGGAACTGCATACAAAACAAACTGCACCCTTAGAAGCAGAGCACTCCCCACCTGACATCCATGATGTCAAACTTAACTACTGAAACTAAAAGTCAAATGATTATTTCACAAAGTCTTTGGCAAAAGAATGGACAGTCTCAGGGACTGACCTTGAAACAGTCTTATTGCACAGTATTTAACCATTCTTGTTTCGCAAATGCCATCTTTGATGACATACTTGCTCGTGGTGGCGTCTCGTGGGCAGTCCGATGACACGATTCTCACTCAGGATGATGATTTGCTGAGGTACCTCTGAAGTGGGTTGTGCTCTCTTAATATGTCCTCCAACTCTCTGTAGCCCCTCAGAGTCAAGAGAGGGACAGAGTTCACTAGGGTAACCTTAGAATGGAAGAATTACTGCTTTGTGGTGCACTGCCCTTCCCCTGCATACATTCTGAAGGATTCTAACCTTTGCCTGATTCCGTTTCTCTGCGCCGAGCGGTTGCTTTACAAATGTGTCCCACCAACTGCAAAGGCTGTCTTTGGCTTCTCCTACAATCTTCTCTTTCATATAGATAGTACTCACACAGGGTCTAAAACGACTCTGGCACCCATTCTCCAGGATATTAGTCTTAAATGTATTGACAGTGGGCTGATGAGCACCATCAAATCAGCCTTCACCCATTACGACCCAACCCAGGCCCAATCATTGGACGTAAGGAGCATTGTACTAACCAGTACACTGTTCATGTACCTTATGTGCAGAGATGGTGTCTCTGCCAAGCAGCAGGTGACGTTTGTACAAAATGAACTGCGTGCAAAACAAACAGCGCCTCTAGAGGCAAAAAGCAGTAGTTCAACATCTCATGCTTAGTCAGTCACAGGCGAACACGATCCACCTTGTCTTCCAGAGAGGCAACACTGGAGAGCAGTACCAACGGGATAGCCGGCCTGCAGGAGCCAGCCCCCAGCCCAGCACACCCGCCATGCCTCTGTTCTCTCCCAAACCACCTCCGGCACCTCCTCTTCTGGGTGGCTGTAACAGGCAACACCAGGGCATGAGGGCCTGGTCCTTGCAACAACTGAGGTCACGCAGCTCCCCCACCATTGGTCTCACCAGTGAACCAACGAGTATTTTACATTATCAACGCACAACAGGGCCTTGCAATCGCGATAAAAACGTTTAAGACACACAATTTCACAATCTGTCAGACCCGGAGAGGCCACTGCAACCAAGTGTGCCAAGATCTTACCAGAGGTATTCGTGTGTGTTTGTGTGTTTGTGTGTGTGTGTGTGTGTGTGTGTGTGTGTGTGTTTATACGATGTGCATGCATACATGCGTGTGTATTTACATGGTGAGGATGTGTGCATGTGTGTGTATGTAGTGTGTCACACACATGCATGCACATATCGAATGTGTGTGTTTACATAGTGTGTATGGGTGTGTGTGTGTGTGTGTGTGTGTGTGTGTGTGTGACTGAAGCAAAAATTTGCTTTAATATGTTAATATGTTTCACTTTGTGCCAATTTTGACTCAGTGATATCGCAGTCATCTCTGAGCCGGAACTAAGTGCCCAGCTCCCACTCACTCCCTGATGCAGCATTGGTGCTGTGCCAGTGTGCTACACTGTTGGGAGTCCTATCCTTTGAATGAGTCATAGTCAAGAGATATGAAAGGGAAGGACAGTTTTTCTTTCAGGATTTTAATCAACGTTGCTAAAGCACCTGGTCATCTATCTCACTTTGCAGGATCAAATGTAACTCTTGATTTTTCTCTCCCATTTACAGCAGTTATCACATTACGAAAGGTATTGAACTGGTCCCAAACTATCTTGAATGAACAGAATACTATCGTCACCAAATTGCCAAAGCTGGAGGAGTCACTTCAAATAGTTGATAGCACAGCATATAAAATTATAAACTCAGAAAATAGTCCTTTACCGAGTGCAGGGAGCAACAGCAGCTCTTCCCAGTAAAGTCATTTCTAAAGAGGAATGCACTCCATGCGATAATTACATGCAAAATAAGCAATCCCAGTCATTTGCAATAGAGTAATCAATCAACTCTATTGTCTTTAATGCTTATCTAATTCCCCTTTCCCCCAAGTTTTTTTTCTGGCTTTTGACCTTTTTCTCTCCAGTCCTGATGAAGGGTCTCAGCTGAAGTATTGTGTTCAGTCAACACACACAAAATGCTGGTGGAACGCAGCAGGCCAGGCAGCATCTCTAGGAAGAGGTACAGTCGACATTTCAGGCCAAGACCCTTCGTCAGGACTAACTGATAGAAAAGATAGTAAGAGATTTGAAAGTGGGAGGGGGAGGGGGAGATCCGAAATGATAGGAGAAGACAGGAGGGGGAGGGATGGAGCCAAGAGCTGGAAAGTTGATTGGCAAAAGGGATACGAGGCTGGAGAAGGGAGAGGATCATGGGACAGGAGGCCGAGGAAGAAAGAAAAGGGGAGGGGAGCACCAGAGGAAGATATAGTGAGAGGGACAGAGGGAGAAAAAAAGAGTAAGAAAGGGGGAAAAAAATAATAATAAATAAATAAATTTGGGATGGGGTAAGAAGGGGAGGTGGGGCATTAACGGAAGTTAGAGAAGTCAATGTTCACGCCATCAGGTTAGAGGCTACCTAGACGGAATATAAGGTGTTGTTCCTCCAACCTGAGTGTGGCTTCATCTTGACAGTAGAGGAGGCCGTGGATAGACATGTCAGAATGGGAATGGGATGTGGAATTAAAATGTGTGGCCACTGGGAGATCCTGCTTTCTCTGGCAGGCAGAGCGTAGGTGTTCAATGAAAAGGTCTCCCAGCCTGCGTTGGGTCTCACCAATATATAGAAGGCCGCACCGGGAGCACCGGGAGCACCAGACACAGTATATCACCCCAGCCGACTCACAGGTGAACTGTCGCCTCACCTGGAAGGACTGTCTGGGGCCCTGAATGGTGGTGAGGGAGGAAGTGTAAGGGCATGTGTAGCACTTGTTCCACTTACAAGGATAAGTGCCAGGAGGGATATCGGTGGGAAGGGATGGGGGGGACGAATGGACAAGGGAGTCGCGTAGGGGGCGATCTCTACGGAAAGCAGAAAGGGGAGGGAGGGAAAGATGTGCTTAGTGGTGAGATCCCGTTGGAGGTGGCGGAAGTTATGGAAAATTATATGTTGGGTCTGGAGGCTGGTGGGGTGGTAGATGAGGACAAGGGAAACCCTATTCCTAGTGGGGTGGTGGAAGGATGGGGTGAGGGCAGATGTACGTGAAATGAGGGAGATGTGTTTGAGAGCAGAGTTGATGGTGGAGGAAGTGAAGCCCCTTTCTTTAAAAAAGGAAGACATCTTCTTCGTCCTGGAATGAAAAGTTTCATCCTGAGGCTTGTGTTCAGTTCAGTTCTAGCTTCCTCATTATAGGAAGGATGTGGAAGCTTTAAAGAGGGTGCAAAGGAGATTTAACAGGATGTTGCCTGGATTAGAGAGCATGTCTTATTTGGAAAGGTTGTGCAAGCTAAGGTTTTTCTTTTTGGAGCAAAGGAGGATGAGGAGCAACTTGACTGAGGTGTATAACATTATGAGAGGCACATACAGAGTTGCTAGCCTCTTTTTTTCCCCAGGGCAGCAATAAAAAATTTAAGGGAGATGTCACGGGTAGCTCTTTTAAAACAGAGAGTGGTTGGTAACTGGATCGCACTCCCAGGGATGGTGCTGAAGGCAGATACAATAGGACATTTATGAACCTCTTAGGAAGGCACATTAAGGAAAGAAAATTGGAGGTTTATGGGCTGTGTAGGACAGAAGAGTTAGATTGATTGTGAAGTATGTTTACATATCTCAGCATAATATCACGGGCTGAAGGGCTGGTAGTGTGCTGTACTGTTCTATGAAACGTCAACTGTTCATCTCCCTCCACGGATGATGCCCGACCAGCTAAATTGCTCCCGCATTTTTGCATGTTGCTACAGATGCCAGAATCTGAAGTCTCTCTTATGTCATCAAATTATCTCCGCTCAGTTTACACGTCATTATATCCAGTCCTGACTGAAAATGTTTCTTCTGTTACGCACCAGAATGTAGATGGCTAATCTGAAAATCATTCCTTCTAGGACAATTTCATACAAAAGAACACACCCATTATTAGCATATAGGAGTGAGATTGAAAATCTGGTTGAATGTTGCCACGACAACAACCTGTCTTTCTGAGCTGCAGAAGTAACTTCATTAAATGTCAGCAAAACCAAAGAGCTCATTATTGGGTGCAGGAGGAAGAAACTGCAGGTCCATGAGCCAGTCTTCATTAGGGGATCGGAGGTGGAAAAGTTCAGTAACTTGAAATTCTTTGGAGTTATTATATCAGATGATCTGTCCTGGATCCAGAAACTAAGTGCCTTTACAAAGAAGGCATGACAGAACCTCTACTTCCTTCGAAGTTTGTGTGAATTTAGCATGTCTTTTAAAACTTTGACAAACTTCTTATAGATGCACAGTGGAGAGAAGTCTGACTGGTTTCATCAGGACTTGGTATGGAAACACCAACGACCAGTCCAGTTCATCATAGACAAAGCTCTCCTCACCATTGAGCACAACTACATGGAGCACTGCTACAAGAAAGCAACATTCATCAACTAGCAAGCCCGCCACCCAGGCCAGGCTCTCTTCTTGCTGCTGCCATCGGGAAGGAGGTACAGGAGCCTTAAGTCCTGCACCACAGGTTCAGGAAGAATTATTACCCTTCAACCATCAGGTTGCTGAATCTGTGTGAATCACTTCAAACACCTCAGCACTGAACTGATTTGCAAACCAATGGACTCACTTCAAAGGACCTTCCAACTCATGTTTTGTTATTTATTTATTGTATTTGTACAGGTTGTCTTCTTTTGCACATTGGTTGTTGGTCTAATTTTTTTATCAATTTGATTCCCTATCACTTCCTTCAACATGTCTTTGCTAGTACATGAATAATTCGAAAACTCTGTCCATAGTTGTGAAGGCCCCCGCCCCCCCAACAACTTTGAATGTCTGTGTAACAAGTTCTTTATCGGTCCCTTACTGCCCCTCCAACTTTCAAATCCCTTACTCACTCTTCCTTCAGTTAGTCCTGACGAAGGGTCTCGGCCTGAAACGTCGACTGCACCTCTTCCTAGAGATGCTGCCTGGCCTGCTGCGTTCACCAGCAACTTTGATGTGTGTTGCTTGAAGCTCTTTATCGATTCGCTTTGCTGTTCTTGTGTCAAGAGGCCAATGGGTGTGAGTGCAAGAACAAGGAAACAGGTATTGGCAGAAGAACCAGCACTGGGGCCAGGTCAGGAGGGACGCAAGGACTTCTGTAAGTATCTTGCTGACATTCATTACACACCCTTGTGAACTCGTAGGTGCTGCAAGCCAGTTTCCGAATGCTCCTTTAAACCCACTTGATTGCACAGTGTGTTTGAGTATTTCAATCCCAGATGCGGCCCTCTCAGACTCTCGAAGACCACGTCAGCAACTTATGGTCTCCAAAGGTTGACTGTTATTTGAGATCCGATGTTGTTGACGGGATGTCTGCCCAGAAGCTTGTCCTGGTGGGTGGTATCAGCCTAAATTCATCCTGTCTGGCAACTGCCCTGCATGTGACTGTGAGAAGCCGCAGAGTTGTGGACACACCTCAGCACATCACTGAAAGCAGCCTCCCACGTACTCTGTCTATGCTTCTGTCTGCCTCAGTAAAGCAGCATAACCAAAGGCACCCCACTGTTGACATGCAACACACATAAAAGTTGCTGGTGAACTTTTCTCCCCTCTTCCACTGGACTGAAGATATAAAAGCCTGAAAGCATGTACCACCAGGCTGAAGGACAGCATCTAGCTGTGCTGCAACAAGACTATTAAATAGTTCCCTAATATGTTAGGTTGAACTCTTCACCTCACAGCTACCTCCTCATAGCCTTGTACTCTACTGCCGGCCTGCACTGCACTTCCTCTGTAGCTGTTGCACATCAATCTGCATCGTTATTGTTTTACATTGTTCTACCTCAATGCACTGTGTAATGACTGATCTCTACGAGCAGCGTGCAAGACAAGCTTTTTTTGCACTACCTCACTACATGTGGGAATAATAAACTGACTCCACTTCTCAACACCTCCTCCTCCTCTTCAGGCCCACCCAACTCCCAGTCAGAGTCAGAATCAGAATCAGGTTTGCTATCTCTGACATATCTTGTCCAATCTGTTGTTTAGTGGCAGCAGTGCAGTGCAAGACATTAAAAAAATACTGTGTTACAACATTAAATAAATAGTGCAAAAGACGGGTAAAGAAGTTACACTCATCAGTTGATGGCCTGTTCAGAAACCTGTTGGCGGAGGGGAAGAAACTGTCCCTGAATCGCTGAGTGTGGGTCTTCAGGCTCCTGCACCCCCTCCCCAATGCCCTTGAGGGTGCAGACTAACTGTTCGGAAAAGCCTTGGTTTAAAGGTTTGTTCAAAGGGTTCAAAGGTTTCTTTTTTTTTTAAATCAAAGCATGTATCCATATCCAACCCTGAAATCTGTCTTCTCCAGATGGCCGCGAAACAAAGAACCCATCTCCAACACCACCCCCCCCAGCACAAAAAAGAACGGCATCCCATTCATCAATGCCCAAAATCCCCCTCCACCCACACCAGTCGGAACACTGAAGGTGGTAAATCTGTGCAATTCATCGCATCGGGTGTATTTAAAGCAGAGTTCGATAGGTTCTTGATTAGTAAGGGTGTCAAAGGTTATAGGGAGAAGGCAGGAAAATGGTTGGGAGGCATAATGAATCAGCCATGCTAGAATGGCACAGTGTACATAATGGGCTGAATGGCCTTGTTCTGCTGCTATGTCTTACAATCTTATGGGCTCATGGAAAACAGACCTGACAAGGATAAGTGACAGCCCTGTGTGAAGTCCTTCAGCACATGCCCTCAATAAACCCAACAACCAACCAGTCAATCAAGGTTGGGCAGTAGGTGGTAGACTTGCTATAGCCGTTTCACTACAATTCACTTCTGTTTTGAATGGTTATTTTCTGAAACCCTTAATTCAATGATCTGTAGTAACAACATAACACCACAAAAATGTGGCAAAGTTGCTCAGAGCTATTATGCAACTCATATCATTTGATCTTCATTCGAAGGTGGAGCTTATAACTGAGGGAAAAAAATACGCTCCCATTGTGAAGTGTGGGAGATATGGCTTTAGATTTAATGATTCAGCAAATGTTTTTCAACTAAATCATTGCCACAGCCCTGGAGGTAAAAATCTGTTTACAACAGTCATGTGCCCTAAAAAACACAAGGTTAAAAGTAGTTGTTGCTAAAAGACAAACAACGAACAGGCGATTTTATAAAGGCTGTCCCATAACGTTTCTGTAAGGCCAAAGCTCTCTGGAGCCACCGAGGTACTTCTGTGCCTAACCTAAAGTAACTTAACAACCAATGCATAAAGCCACTGCAATTTCCTTCACAATTTCAGTTATTCTTTCTGAAAACTTCTCTTTGAATCTACACATCAACTCTCAGCATTTCAGGTTGACATGAGCACTCTTTATAATGTTTGATGGGAACAATTTTGTCTTGCTTTTTTTTAGTGAGCTTTTCTAAACTAACTTAAAATGTAAGGATGTCTATTCTGTTGCTTACTCAGATGCATGCCAAAGTCTTGCACTGCTCACCAACAAAGACATGAAGTCATGTTCCGTCTCCTAGGATATCTGCGCATGAACGTAACCCTACAAAGAGTTAAGCAGTCAAGACAGATCAATTTCTTGATAGCTCACTGCCTGAGCCTCTGATTGATTACCTCAACCAGGTCCAACATGGAGGTCAGAGTCAGAATCAGGTTTACAATATTATCATTGATGTATGTTACGAAATTTGTCGTCTTTTACGGTAGCAGTACAGTGCCAGGCATAAAAATACTATAATTTACAATAAAAAATAAATAGTTTAGATTAGATTAGATTATGAGAACACGCAGTCCTCTTTTATTGTCATTTAGTAATGCATGCATTAATAAATGATACAATGTTTTTCCAGAATGATATCGCAGAAACACATGACAAACCAACTTAAAAACTGACAAAAACCACATAATTATAACACATAGTTGCAACAGTGCAAAGCAATACCGTAATTTGGTAAGAACAGACCATGGGCACAGTAAAAATCTCAAAGTCTCTCGAAAGTCCCATCATCTCACGCAGACGGTGAACCTCCAGCGCTGCAAACTTGCCGATGCAGCATCCTGGAAGCATCCGACCACAGCCCGACTCCGAGTCTGTCGGAAAACTCCGAGCCTCCAACTAGCTCTCCGACACCGAGCACCGAGCACCATCTCTGCCAAGCGCTTCGACCCCGGCCCTGGCAACAGGCAATAGGCAAAGCTGAGGATTTAGGGCCTTCCCCTCCGGAGATTCTGGATCGCACAGTAGCAGCGGCAGCGAAGCGGGCATTTCAGAAGTTTCTCCAGGTGTTCCTCCGTGCTTTTCACGGCTGTCTCCATCAAATCAGGATTGTGCATAGCCCCCTAGTTAACACATAGGATATCATTTGGAACGGCCGCGCGTGCTGCATTGCGCCGCTATCTTCTCCTCCCTGGCAGAAGAAGAATAATGAGGAAGTATTTACGAGTCCATGGGCCATTCAGAAATCTGATGGAAAGGGGAAGAAGCTGTTTTAAAAACATCGCCTGTGCCTCTTCAGGCTCCCATACCTCCTCCCTGATAGCGTGATGAGAAGAGGTCTCGCCCCAGATAGAGAGGGTTCTTAATGATGGATGCTGCCTTTTGAAGATGTCCTCGATGGTGCAGAGGGTAGTGCCCATGACTACAACCCTCTGAGAACTCTTTCAATCCTGTGATTTGGAGCCTACATACCAGGTGGCAATGCAGCCATTTAGAATGCTCGCCACAGAGAAAATTACTGGAGTCTTTGGTGACATACCAAATCTCCTCAAACTCCTAAAGTCACTGGCTTGGCTCCTCTGTGATTGCATCAATACGTTGGGCCAAGACAGATCCCCTGAGATGTTGATGACCAGGAACTTGAAGCTGCTCACCCTTTCAACCATTGACCCCTCATTGAAGACTTTCCCTTCCCAAAGTCTAAGGTTCTTTCAGTTGCCTGCAACCTTGCCAACAGCTTCATTATCTGCATCAGAAATCCAAAGTTCAGCAGTTGGGAGTAAAGTGCATCCAAACCCCTAAAGTGCTCATCGAAGTTCTCATTGAGAGGCTGTTACCTCTCCCTGGTCGTGTGAGTGTGAGTCACAAATTCCTTCAGGCTGCATAAATTGTGGGTAGGTTTGGAGTCCATGAATCTGGTTAACAATCCATTACAGGATCCAGGGCTCAATATTTCAGCTCCCTGATGTAAGGGTATGAGGCATCAGTCTCTCGGGATCCTACCAGCCACCAGGTATTAAGATGGATTGCCCCAAGAGCAGACAACAGTGAGGAAAGGGCGAGTATGCTAGAGGACAGGATGGTGCTCAACATGGAACATCATGGGATTTTTGAGAGATAGCTCTTGGGGGTCATCTTTACTCCGAAAACTAGTTCAGACTTGACAAATAAGAAAACTGTTTTGATAAGAACAGCCTATGAAATAATTCAGTTTCTGCCAGCTTCTCCACTGAAGGCAGAGTGAGGTAGTAAATGGAGTGTATTCTACCTCGAAGTCCGTGACTCAGGGATCTCACCTGGGTCCCCTGCTCTGTGTCACTTTTACCAATGATTTAGATGAGGAAGTGAAAAGGTAGGTTAGCAAGTTTGCAGATGACACAAACGTTGGTGGCGTAGATAGTGTAGAAAATTGTCACCATTTACAATGGGGCAGTAATAGGATGCAGAGCTGGGCTATGAAGTGGCAGATGAAGTTCATTTAAGGTGATTGGGGGAAGGTGGGGGAGAGTCAGAGGTAGGTTTTTCACACAGAGTGATAAAGTCGTAGAACACACTACTGAGGGTGGTGGTATTGGGGGGAGTCAGAAGTAGGTGTTTACACAGAGTGATAAGATCGTGGAACACACTGCTGAGGGTGATGGTAGGAGCAGATGCATTGGGGGCAGTTAAGAGACTTAGAGAGGCACATGGGTAAATGAAAAATGGAGGGGTATGCGACTGGTTGATCTTGGAGCAGGTTAGCAAGTGGGTATAACATAGTGGATCGAATGGCCTGTACTGTGCTGTATTGTCCTATGTTCAATGACAGAAGCTGCAGACAAAGAACCTACAAAACAATTTCAGAGCTAGGTATTCTACTAATTCTTAAAAGTCCACTGAACATTTACAGACTAACAGATGATTACACAAACATAGAAGGAACCATAAAGAAAGTTAAACTCCAAAATAAAATGACAATTTAGACTCTTATCCAACACCCCGTTCGTATCGTTCTTGTCTGTGGAAACCATGAAACAACCCTCACACGTTGGAGCATGCCACTAGGGTCATGGTGAAGATCAAATCATTTGTTTGTAGATTCATCCTGTAACGCACCCAAATACTAGAGGAACTTAGCAAGTCAGGCGTGGAAGGGAATAAACAGTCAATATTTCCCTTCCTGAAATGTCAGCTGTTTATTCCCTTCCATAGATGCTGCCTGACTTGCTGAGTTCCTCCAGTGTTTTGTGTATGTTGCTCAAAATTTCCAACATCTCTGGTGTTCAGGTTTTCCCTGCATTCTGGTTAGCACAGAACCAAATGCAAACAGATAATCAGTTCCCTACAGTGCGGGAGCACGTTGAGCACAAAGTGGTTAACATATTTATTAAGGCTACAATAGCTCAAAAGTACCCCAAGAGCTCAGCAGATATTTGCAAGGTGCCGGGCTAAATCAGATCCATTTTGTGCGGTGTTCAGAATCAGAATCAGAATCAGGTTTATTATCACGGGCATGTGTCGTGAAATTTATTAACTGAGCAGCAGTAGTATATTGCAATATATGATTATTTAGAAATAAATAAATAAATTACAGTAAGTGTATGTATGTATATTGAATAGATTAAAAATAGTGCAAAACCAGAAATAATATGAAAAAAAAGTGAGGTAGTGTTCACGGGTTCAATGTCCATTTAGGAATCGTATGGCAGAGGGGAAGAAGCTGTTCCTCAATCACTGAGTGTGTGCCTTCAGGCTTCTGTACCTCCTACCTGGTGGTAAAAATGAGAAGGAGGTATGTCCTCGGTGATAGGGGCCCTTAATAATGGACGTCGCCTTTCTGAGGCATTGCTCCTTGAAGTTGTCTTGGGTACTACGGAGGCTGGAACCCCAAGTTGGAACTAACTAATTTTACAGCTTCCTATAGCTTCTTTCGACCCTGAGCCGTATTTGCTCCCCCTCTCCCACACCAGACAGTGGTGCAGCCTGTCAGAGTGCTTTCTGTGGTACATCTATAGAAGTTTTCAAGTCTTTTAGTCAACAAACCAAAGCTCTTCAAACTCCACCACCACCTTCCTTCAGTCTAAAGAGCAGAAAAAACTACCGAGTCTCCTGGAGCGAATCTGAGTGAGGAAAACCTTTGTCACCTCAGATACCTGCAAACTAAAGTTGCAGCAGGATTTTCTACTGATACCCACAAAATGCTGGAGGAACACAGCAGGTCAGGCAGCATCTGTGGAGGGAAATGATTCAGGATTAGAAGCAGGTTAATTATAACTGACATATGCCATGAAATTTCATGTTTTGTGGCAGCAGTACAGTACAATACATAAAAATTACTCTGTGTTACAAAATAAATCGCTTGTGCAAAAGATGAATAATGAGGTAGTTCATTATTCAAGGGTTCATGGATGATTCAGAAAGCTGGTGACGGAGGAGATGAAGCTGCTCCCAAAATGCTGAGTGAGGGTCTTCAGGCTCCTGTACCTCCACACTGATGGCAGTAATGAGAAGGGGGCATGTCCTGGATGGTGAGGATTGGGCAAAGAGAGCACCCAGCAGGGTCTCAGCCCAAAATGTTAACTGTTTATTCTCCTCCAGAGATGCTACCTGACCTGCTGAGCTCCCCCAGCGTTTTATGTGTGTTGCATAGAATCAACGTCTGCAGAACCTGCATGGTCACACTGAGGCTGCCGACTCAGCTTTTTCATCACTGCAGAGCTGGGACGAGGCAAGACTGGGACATACCTTCCCTCTGAAATGTGGCGACAGGAACCTTTCACCATGGTGTTGAGGAGAGATAACTTGTCAAAAAAGAAATTTCCTCCGAAATCCAGCTGTGTTTGAAACAGAAATTACAAATAATACCAGGTTACCATGGTGCAAGTTAATTATAGTTTAAGTTGGACTCAACTGAATAAGATTTTGTACTTGTTCTGACCGGCTGGGGTCAGTAACTTCACAACAGAAAACTCCTTGTTGCTGTAATCTGAAGGAGAAGGGGGGGAGGCACGGGAGTGCTGAAGAAGGCACAAGAATATTTATACTTTATACTTTATTGTCGCCAAACAATTCATACTAGAATATACAATCATCACAGCGATATTTGATTCTGCGCTTCCCGCTCCCTGGATTACAAATATTAAATATTTAAAATATTAAAAATAGTAACTAATAGTAAATATTAAAAATTTAAATTATAAATCATAAATAGAAAATAGAAAAATGGAATGTAAGGTAGTGCAAAAAAACAGAGAGGCAGGTCCGGATATTTGGAGGGCACGGCCCAGATCTGGGTCAGGATCCGTTCAGCAGTCTTATCACAGTTGGAAAGAAGCTGTTCCCCAATCAGGCCATATGAGTCTTCAAGCTCCTGAGCCTTCTCCCGGAGAATATTTACAAGGATAGTGTCGGAAATACAAAATGAAGAGGCTCAGGGGTGACCAGGTAGAGAGGTCTGGAAAAGAGCAAATCAGGACTCCATCAATACAAGATCAAATACGGAATCCCGAAATGCCTTTGCCTGGAGAATATCGAAAAGGTAACTGCAGGTGTCGACTGTCTATTTTCTGCCACTGGCAGGAGGGTGGGGGAGGAGGCAGAAAAGGACTAACGTGAGAAGCTGGGATGTGATAAGTGGAGAAGGCAAAAGGCTGATGAAGATCCTGATTAAGATTCTCAGCCCAAAATGTCAACCATTTATTCCTCTCCATAGAACCCGGCTGACCTGCTGAGTTCACCCAGCATCTTGTGAATGTTGGTCTGAATCTCCAGCAGCTGCAGAACCTCTTGTGTTTACCAAGAAGATCTGAGTAGACTTAAGTGTTTCATTCAGGGTATAACAGAACTCACGGGGCTCTACCACACAGGGAGTGAGATTCTATATTGTTAAAGATGCCAGGTTTCAGATGAGATCTTTAATGTTTATAAAAGACTGCAAATTACTATTCAAAGACTCCCCTGCAGCTGGCAAACATTCAGACTTGGAAATAAATTGAACGTCCTTTTGTCATAGCTGTGTCTAAATCCTGGTACTCTCTCCCCAACACCACAGTGGGAGCACCTTCACCAGAAGACGGCAGTAACTCAAAGAGGCCACCTTCTCAAGGGAACTAGGGGTGGGCAGTAAATACCGGGTCTACCAGCAAAAGATGCAGATCCCAGAAAGTAATCAAAGAGGGGTGAAGGACCCAGGTGAATCCCCGGGAGTCTGCTGCGCACCAGAAGAAAGATGTTTTTGTGATAATTGACCGATGCATTTTGCTAGAAAAAAATCTTGGAGGTGGTGAATGTTCCTGGATGATCTGTGGTGTTGCACTTGGCACATGTCCACACCCTGATTTCAAACATGCAATAATGACATTCTGAAAATGGCTTTGTCTCGTGGCCAAAGCAAAAGATATATCAGCTTACCTGGTTGGGTTACAAAAGATACAGCCTTGGGATCTTCTAGATCCATGGGCAGAGAAAGGTTTGTGAGGTATGCCACACACACCCATGTGTCATTGACTGCTCCAAGGGATCACTGAACCAAATTTACTAGACACCAGTGGAAAAGATAAGAATTATTTTGTGGTTACTGCTGGAGGAGATAGAATCTTTATGCATTGTGATTTAATAGGCACTAATTTAATGGATGATTTTCATACCTATTGTCTAAAGAAGAGATAAGAGCTTTACAAAACTGTTTTCAGAAGGTTGTTGCCTGTGGTAACTGACTTCTATGACTAATTGACCTGAGTTTATCTTTTATTTCTGAATAAACATTGGTTGATATGGATGGATTATTATCACTGGCCTATGTGGGGAAGTACATTATTTCATGCCAGCAGCGCAGTACAAAACGTTAGGAATTACTATAAGTTCGAATAAAAATAAACAAACAAACAAATAAATAAATAATAGATAAATGGCAGAGGGGAAGAACCTACTCCTGAAATGTTGAGCGTGGGTCTTCAGGCTCCAAAACCTTCTCCTTGATGGTAGTAATGAGAAGAATGCATGTCCCAGATGGTGACAGTCCTTAGTGACAGATACCACTTCTTTGAAGATGCCTTTGTGGTGGGAACAGTTCAGCCCATGCTGGAGCTGCTTGAGTCGACAACCAAGTGCAGCTTTCCTGCAGAATTACCTTTTCTGTTAATGGGAACAAATTCAACTTAACCAATTAAACTCCATGTGGAATTTACACACTTCAATCAAGTCTTCCCTCATGCAAGGGCATTAAAAATAGTGGCTTCTTCTTCTGGGTTATTTCCCTCAGCTTTGACTTGTGGATTGTGGACTCAGATGTTGTTAGGATCTCAGACAAAGTCAGGAATCAAAAGGTTGAGCATGGTGCGACTAATGTCCTGAACTGCGTATATTTCAACGCAAGAAATATTATAGGAAAGGCAGGTGAGCTCAGGGCATGGGCTAACACATGGGATGATGATATTGTAGCCATTAGTGAGACTTGGTTGCAGGAGGGGCAGGTCTGTCACCTCAGTATTTTAGGGTTCCATTGTTTTAGATGCGACAGAGTGGGAGGGATTAAAGGGGGAGGGGTGGTGTTACTAATCAGGGAAAAGTTCACAGCAGTGCTCAGTCAGGACGGACTGGAGAACTCACCTTGTGAGGCGTTATGGGTGGAGCTGAGAAATAAAAATCGTATGACCACATTAATGGGGCTATATTACTAACAACCCAACAGTCCGTCGAATTTAGAGGAACAAATTTGTAGAGAGATCACAGACTGTTGCAAGAAACATAAGGTTGTTATGGGTAGGTGATTTTAACTTATTGACTGAGGCTCCCATACTGTAAAAGGACTAAATGGGATAGAGTTTGTCAAACGTGTTCAGGAAAGTTTTCTTAATCAGTACGTAGAAGTCCCAACAAAAGAGTGTATGATACTTGATCTGCTATTAGGCAATGAGACAGGGCAGGCGGCAGAAGTCTGTCTAGGGGAACACTTTACATCTAGCTATCATAATGCCATTAGTTTCAAAGTAAATATGGAGAAAGATAGATTTGGTCTGCAGGTTGAGTTTCTAAACTGGAGAAAGGCCAATTTTGGTTTAATCAGGAAGGATCTGTCAAGTGTGGATTGCGACAGGCTGTTTTCTGGCAAAGGTGTACTTGGTAATTGGGAGGCCTTCAAAAGTGAATTTTGAGAGTACAAAGCTTGTATGTGCCTGTCAGAATAAAGCGTAAAGGTTCAGGAAACCTTGTTTTATAAGAGATACTGAGGCCCAAATTAAGACAAAAAGGAGGTATATAGCATGTATAAGCAGGTAGAAACAAATGAGGCACTTATGGAGTGTAAGAAATGCAGGAGGATATTTAAGAAAGAGATGAGGAGGGCTAAAAGAGGGCATGAGGTTGCCCTAGCAGTTATTGGAAGGAATTCTAAGGGACCAGGTGTACAAGTATTTGGATAGACATGGACTGATTAGGGACAGTTAGAATGGCTTCATGCATGGTGGGTTTTTAGAGTTTTTCAAGAAAGTTACCAGGAAAGTTGATGAGGACAAGGCAATGGATGTTTTCTATGCGGACTTTAGCAAGGCATTTAATAAAGGCCTACATAGAAGGGCAGTCAAGAAAGTTTATTGATTCGGCATTCAAGATGAGGTAGTAAATTGGATGTGAGATTGGCTTTGTTGGAGGAGACAGTGAGTGGTAGTAGATGGTTGCTTCTCTGACTGGAGGCCAGTGACTAGTGGAGTGCTGCAGGGATCGGTGCAGGGTCCATTGTTGTTTGCCATCTATATCAATGATCTGGATCATAATGTGGTTAACTGGATCAGCAAATCTACAGATGACACCAAGATTGGGGGTGTAGTGGACAGCAAGGAAGAATATCAGAACTTGCAGTGGGATCTGGACCAGCCAGAAAAATGGGCTGAAAAATGGCAGATGGAATTCAATGCAGACAAGTGTGAGGTGTTGCACTTTGCTAGGACAAACCAGGCTTGGTCTTGCACAGAATAGTGCTGCAGAAGAAAGGGATCATGGAATACAGACACATAATTCATTGAAAGTTCTGTCACAAGTAGATAGGGTCATAAAGAAATCTTTTGGTACATTGGCCTTCATAAATCAAAATATTGAGTAGGGGAGATGGGATGTTATGTTGCAGCTGTATAAGACATTGATGAGGCCTAATTTGTAGTACTGTGTGCAGTTTTAGTCATCTACCTACAGGAAAGAGGTAAATAAGGTTGAAAGAGTACAGAGAAAATTTACAAGGATGTTGCTGGGACTGGAGGACCTGAGTTATAAGGAATGATTGAATAGGTTAGGACTTTATTCTTTGGAATGTGGAAGGTTGAGGGGAGATTTGATAGAGATATACAAAATTATGAGGGGCATAGATAGGGTAAATGCAAGCAGGCTTTTTCCACTGAGGTTGGGTGGGACTACAACTAGAGGTTATGTGTTAAGGGTGAAAAGTGAAAAGTTTAAGGAGAACATGTGGGGAAATTTCTTCACTCAGAGGGCCGTGAGATTGTGGAATGAGCTGTTAGTGCAAGTAGGGCATGCCAGCTTGATCTCAATGTTTAAGAGAAGTTTGGATAGGTACATGGATGGTAGGGATATGGATGACTATGGTCCCAGTGCAGGTCGATGGGAGTGGGTTCGGTGTTGCCTAGGTGGGCCAAAGGACCTGTTTCTGTGCTGTGATCTCCTCTGACTCTATGACTCTATAACTCCTGTCTGTGCATGCCAAATAATGCTTGCTACTGCTCCGCAAAATAATATTAAAGCTTTTACAGTATTACACTTTGACAGTTCAGTCATGAAATAGGACATCACTGAGTTGTGCCTGAAAGAAGATCATAGTTGGGAGATTAACATCCAGGGACTAAGTGTCATGTAATGAACCAGATCTGATTAGGGAGCTTAAGGTAAAAGAACCCTTAGGAAGTAGTGATCATAATATAATAGAATTCGCTCTGCATTTTGAGAGGGAGAAGCTCAAGTCAGATGCATTATAGTGGAGTAAAGGGAGCTACAGAGGCATGAGAGACGAGCTGGCCAAAGTTGATTGGAAGGGGGCACTCGCAGGGATGGCAGCAGAACAGAAATGGCTTGAGTTTCTGGGAGCAATTCAGAAGGCACAGGATAAATACATTCCAAAAAAGAAGTATTCTAAGAAGAGGATGAGGCATCTGTGGCTGACAAGGGAAGTCAAAGACAACATAAAAGCAAAAGAGAGGACATACAGTATAACAGAGCAAAAATTAGTGGGATGTTAAAGGAATGGGAAGCTTTCAAAAGCCAACAAAAGGTGAATAAAAAAGCCATAAGCAGAAAAGACATGAAATCTGAAGGAAAGCTAGTCAATAAGATAAAAGAGAATGCCAAAGTTTTTTCAGATATATAAATATTAAAGCAGAGGTGAGAGTGGATACTGGATCACTAGAACAAGATGCTGGAGAGGTGGTAATGGAGGACAATTAAATGGTGGATGAACTGAATAAGTATTTTGCAGTATTGCAGAAATTCAAAAGTGCCGGGGGGAGAAGTGAATGTCATTGCTATCACTAAGGAGAAGGTGCTTGGGAAGTGAAAGGAAGAGGCAGGCTAGACAAAGGAGAGTCAGAGGGTGTTGCTTACTTGGATTTTCAGTTGGCCTTTGACAAGGTGCTGCACACGAAGCTACATAACAAGATAAGAGCACAAGGTATTATAGGAAAGATACTATCATGAATAGAATTTGGCTGATTGACAGGAGGTAAAGAATGAGTATAAAGGGAGGTTTTTTTGGTTGGCTGCCCGTGACTAGTGACATCCCTCAGGGATTGGTGTTCCGGCCACTTCTTTTCATCTTATATATCAATGATTTTGATGATGGAATTGATTGCTTTGTGGCCAAGCTTGTTGATGATACAAAGATAGGTGGAGAGGCAGGTAGTGTTGAGGAAGATTTAAGACAGATTCAGAGAATGGGCAAAGAAGTGGCAGATGGAATATAGGATCAGGAAATGTATGGTCATGCACTTCGGTAGAAGGAATAAAGGCGTGGACTTAATTCTAAACAGGGAGGAAGTTCAGAAATCACAGATGCAGAGGAACTTGGGAGTCATCGAGTTGGATTCCCTGAAGGCTAACTTAGAGATTGAGTCAATGGTAAGGAAGGCAAACTCAAAGTTAGCACTTATTTCTAGAGGACCAGAATATAAAAGCAAGGATGTAGTGCATAGGCTTTATGAGGCTTTGATCAGACCACACTTGGAACATTGTGAGTATCTCAGAAAGGATGCGCTGGCATTGGAGAGGCTCCAGAAGGGGTTCAAAGAGTGATCACAGGAAGCAACATATGAGGAGGGCTTGATGGTTCTAGGCCTGTACACTCCGGAGTTTAGAAAAATGAGGGGAAACCTGAAATCTATCAAATATTGAAAGGCCTAGATAGAGTGGATGTGGAGAGGATGTTTCCTACACTGTGGAGTCTAGAACCAGAAGGCACAGCCTCAGTGTAGAAAGACGGACTTGTAGAACATGAATGAAGAGGAATTTGAAAGGCAGTCAGTGTGTTTTCCCTTCTCAGTTGGCAAGAGTAACACACTTCTCAACACTTCTAGCTGTTGAACATTCTGCAAGTCTATCATTAGGTATTGCAACTGTAGCCTTTTGTTTGGTGTTTGCTGAGAGCAAAAGCAGGTTTGGTCTGCTCCCAGTGGACATCTGTGCATTGTTCTCTGCGTGGTTTTCCATTACTGTCTACACAATATGCTTTGCTCAGTCTGAAGATAATTCATTTCTTTTACAGTCTTTTAACTTTGAATTTTACCCCATCAATTTTGGCTAATTCTCAGTTAAAAAATATTTTACGCTATTTGCTGGTTCCTCCATATTGTGTGTTAGAGTTACTGCTCATTGAGGTGTGATGATATTTTGCGTTTCTCAGTTCATCTTGGTTGGTGACTCCTCATGTGCTACGGTTCCTCCGAGGATCGTCATCTTGTCATGGTGGACAGGCTTGTGAGTTATTGAGTTCCTGAGAGCAATGCGATCTGGAGTTTAATCTTCTGGCACTTAGCTCCTGGTAGGGTCAACCATGGTGATGAGGTCAAGGGAGAGGTTCCAGGCAAAGAGCGATCCAACCAAGACCTGAGAAGTGGAACAGAATACATCACAACAGCCGTAAAGACAGAGGAAGGCTGCGGCAGTGAATGTCCTCAGTCATGACTCACTGAGATCACCTCCTATTTTTTTTCCAAGCTCCAGAGAGTACAAGATTACTCTGTTTAATCTCTTTCCATTCGATAAATTGACCAATCCAGGAATCAATCTGCTGGACTCTTTCCATCACAGGCACAGTATATCATTCCTTAGGCAGGGAGACCAGATCTGCACAGACATTCCAGAGCCGAATGTAATTGGAACAAGATATCCCATGTTGTATCCAAACCCTTTTGCAATAAAAAACATTATACTCTGCCTTCCCAATTGCTTGCTGCCATTGCTTGTTAACTGTCAGTGATTCACATACAGGATAGTCAGATCCTTCAAGACAGCAACACCTTTCAATCTAGTACCATTGAAAATATAACATGGATTAGTATAGCACAGGGTCAGGCCCTTCAACCTATGATGTAGTGTTGAACTAATTAAACGTCTCACTAAACGAATCCCTGTTGCCTACACAATGCCAATATCCCTCCACTGTCTGCACATCCATATGTGCCTCTCTCACCTTTGCCTCCACCACAGTCTCCCACCACTCTCTGTGCAACGAGCCCTCCGCATCTCCTGTGAACTCTCACCTTAAGTGCATGCCCTCTCTCCTGAAACATTTGCCTCCAGGATTATACATTTCAGCTCTGGGAGAAAGATACTGACTGTCTATTTTATCTATGCCTCTCATAATTTTATATAGTTTTATCAGGTGACCATTCAGCCTATGCTGCTCTAAATTAAACAACCCAAGTATGTCCAACCCTTCCTTATAACACAATCTCATGGATCCAAGTAACATTCTGGTGAACATCTTCTGCACTCTCTCCAACACCTTCACATCCTTCCTATAGTGGGTCAAGTAGAACTAGATGTAATACTCTGGTGGAGTTTATAAAGTTGTAACATAACTTCCTGACTTTTGAACTCAATACCTCCACTAATAAAGGCAAGCGTACTGTATTCCTTCTTCAACACCCTATCAACCTGGGCAGCCACTTTCAGAGAACTATGAACCTAGATCCCAAGAACGCTCTCTGTTAAGATTCTTATAATTAAGGGGTCCCCAACCTTTTTTGCACTGTGGACCAGTTTATTATTGACAACATTCTTGCGGACCAGCCGACCCGGGAGGGTGGGGTAGGGTTGCCAAAGGACAAGAGTAGCAGTCAAATACGTTGTGTTTACCCCGAGAAAGACTACAATGACCATGAAGCCGTGCGCAGGCACCAGTGTGCATGCGCGCATGTGCCAATTTTTTTCTACAAATCGTTTTTGGCGATCCTGTTTGGGGGGAGGTGTTAATCACAACTGGAATATAGGTGATAAGTGGCTGATACACTCAATTTCATTTCTAAAAGGGTTTATCTAACGAATTTAATATTAAACACACAGCACATATTTTCCTCGCATGAATATAGTGATAAGTCAATTCTAAGCCAATAGCATCATAACATTTTAAGTAACGTTTGGATATTAAACGCACAGCACATATTTTCCCCGCATGAAAATATAAAATCATTGCAACACACCAATATCGCTGAATCAGTGGGAGCCCTGGGCTTGTTTCCCTGTAACAAGACTGTCCTATTGAGGGGTGACGGGAGACAGCGATACTCGAAGGGGGTTCCTGATGTCCAGTCTATTCTGCAGTTTAGTTTTCGTTGCATTCATGGCAGAGATATGTCAGCATGGATTTCTGAAAGGAAAATCATGTCTGACGAATCTCATAGAATTTTTTGAGGATGTAACTAGTAGAGTGGATAGGGGAGAACCAGTGGATGTGGTATATTTGGATTTTCAGAAGGCTTTTGACAAGGTCCCACACAGGAGATTAGTGTGCAAACTTAAAGCACACGGTATTGGGGGTAAGTTATTGGTGTGGGTGGAGAGTTGGTTAGCAGACAGGAAGCAAAGAGTGGGAATAAACGGGACCTTTTCAGAATGGCAGGCGGTGACTAGTGGGGTACCGCAAGGCTCAGTGCTGGGACCCCAGTTGTTTACAATATATATTAATGACTTGGATGAGGGAATTAAATGCAGCATCTCCAAGTTTGTGGATGACACGAAGCTGGGTGGCAAGGTTAGCTGTGAGGAGGATGCTAAGAGGATGCAGAGTGACTTGGATAGGTTGGGTGAGTGGGCAAATTCATGGCAGATGCAATTTAATGTGGATAAATGTGAAGTTATCCACTTTGGTGGCAAAAATAGGAAAACAGATTATTATCTGAATGGTGGCCGATTAGGAAAAGGGGAGGTGCAATGAAACTTGGGTGTCATTATACACCAGTCATTGAAAGTGGGCATGCAGGTACAGCAGGCGGTGAAAAAGGCGAATGGTATGCTGGCATTTATAACGAGAGGATTCGAGTACAGGAGCAGAGAGGTACTACTGCAGTTGTACAAGGCCTTGGTGAGACCACACCTGGAGTATTGTGTGCAGTTTTGGTCCCCTAATCTGAGGAAAGACATCCTTGCCATAGAGGGAGTACAAAGAAGGTTCACCAGATTGATTCCTGGGATGGCAGGACTTTCATATGAAGAAAGACTAGATGAACTGGGCTTGTACTCGTTGGAATTTAGAAGATTGAGGGGGGATCTGATTGAAACGTATAAGATCCTAAAGGGATTGGACAGGCTAGATGCAGGAAGATTGTTCCCGATGTTGGGGAAGTCCAGAAAGAGGGGCCACAGTTTGAGGATAGAGGGGAAGCCTTTTAGGACCGAGATTAGGAAAAACTTCTTCACACAGAGAGTGGTGAATCTGTGGAATTCTCTGCCACAGGAAACAGTTGAGGCCAGTTCATTGGCTATGTTTAAAAGGGAGTTAGATATGGCCCTTGTGGCTACGGGGGTCAGGGGGTATGTAGGGAAGGCTGGGGCGGGGTTCTGAGTTGGATGATCAGCCATGATCATAATAAATGGCGGTGCAGGCTCGAAGGGCCAAATGGCCTACTCCTGCACCTATTTTCTATGTTTCTATGTTTCTATGTTGGAAATGGAAGCAACATTTTCAGTGCTTTCGTGGCTATCTCAGGATATTTAGCCTTGACTTTGATCCAGAATGCCGGCAGAGATGTTATGTCAAACATACTTTTCAGCCCGCCGTCATTTGCAAGCTCGAGGAGTTGATCTTCTTCCTGTGCTGACATGGATGACGCGCGGATAATGACCTCGCATGCGTTCAAACTCAACAGTGGGCGTGACAGGGAATGAGGAAAGGTGCAGCTGACTCATATCGTTTCCTCACGGCCCGGTACCGGTCTGCGGCCTGGTGGTTGGGGACCGCTGTTATAATTTACAGAGTAATATCCCTCTCTATACATCTGATCTTCCAGATAGATTCTGCCTTCTTATTTTTCCACCTAAGTGGATGGTGTTGAATTTTCCATATTATATTCTATCAATCATACCCTCATGCATCAACCTACCTGAAATCTCCCTGCACGTTCTCTGCATCCCCCACAGAGCATACACTTCCACCTAACTTTGTAACGCCAACAAAACTGGATCCACAAGTTTGACCCGCTCACCTCGACAGCTAATATAAGTTGTGAGCAGCTGGGGCCCCAGCACTGATCCCTGGACACTGATGGTAACATCCACCATTACCAACAACACTGTGCCCTCTAACCTTATTACCAAAAGCTTGTGTCGCAATTACCAAACGCCTTTTGAAAGTCCAAATACACTGTGCCAATTGGCTCACCCAAATCTGTTTTGCAAGTTACAACCTCAAAAAGCTCCTAACAAATTTGTCAAACATAGACTTCTTTGCACAAATCAATGTTGAATCTGTCCAGTACTAACAGTACTTTCAATGCGTCCTTTACCATTTTCTAGTAATATTTTTGTTTATTTTATTCCTCCAGCCCACAAGCCCACGATGCCCTATTACACCCATGTGAGCAGCTAACTACTCAAAGGCATCCGTTAGTCTTGCGAGACCATGGATCTGCGCCTGGAAAGTCTTCACTCTCCAGGGCGCAGGCCTGGGCAAGGTTTTATGGAAGACCAGCAGTTGCCCATGCTGCAAGTCGCCCCTCTCCACCACACCAATGTTGTCCAAGGGAAGGGCATTAGGACCCATACAGCTTGGCATCAGTGTCATCTGTTTCAAGTAGATGAGATGAGGCAGATGACCAGGCCAGTGCTGGATGGGCTGCATACTGTCATTCTCTATCACTCTGTGACTGTATTAATTAATGTGAATTAAATGCAATAGATCCTTTGGACCTAATGACCTGTCACCAGTGCAATGTGTGATTAAGTGCCTTGCTCAAGGACACCACACGTTGCCTCGGCTGGGGCTCGAACTCACGACCTTCAGGTTGCTAGTCCCATGCCTTAACCACCTGGCCACGTGGCTAACTACTAACCTTTGGAATATGGGAAGATACTGGTGGAAACCCACACGATCACGGGGAGAATGTACAAACTCCTTACAGACACCGGCGGAATTGAACCTGGGTCACTGGTGCAGTAATAGCGTTATGCCAACCGCTAGCCACTGTGCTGCCATTATAGATCCCACCGTTCCCTCTGTAACGATATCAGTCTAATTGGTCGACGCTTCGCTACTTTTTCTCTCCCCTCTTCCTTTTGTGACCTTACAGCCTGCAGGCAGCATCTGTAAGATAGATAGAAATCTGGATGTACACCCACTATCTCCACAACAGCCTTTATCAAAACCTAGGCTGCAGGTCATGAGGTCCAAAGGATTTATTGCATTTAATTCACATTAATTAATACAGTCACAGAGTGATAGAGAGTGACAGTATTCAGCCCATCCAGTGCTGGCCAGGTCATCTGCCTCGTCTCATCTACTTGAAACTGGACCATAGGCCTCTATACCTCTCTCATCCCTTTACCTATGCAAACCTTTCTTAAATTTTGTAACTGAACCCGCATCCACCGCTTCTGCTGGTAGCTCGTTCCACACTCGCACCCCCTCTGGGCGAAGAAGTTCCCTTTCTTTGCTAATATGTTTGAGCTCCTGATTCACTTCCAGCTCCTTCAGAGCAACACGGGGGTGCAGCTAGGAGTACCGCTGCTTCGTTGCTCCGGCGACCCAGGTTCGACACTGATCTCGGGTACTGCCTGTGTGGAGTTTGCACGTTCACCCTGTGACCCTGTGGGTATCCTCTGGATGTTCTGGTTTCCTCCCACATCCCAAAGGAGTGCAAGTTGGTGGGATAATTGGCCACTGCAACTTGCCCAAGTGTGCAGAACGTGTGTGAATCTGCAGGGCTGGTTCTGCGGGGAATGTGAAGAGAAAAGGTTACAGGGAAATTAAAAGATGAATGTGCTTGTTCTCTGAGGTGGCTAAGCTCAATTGGGACTAGACAGAAGATCAGGTTGGCATGGACTAGATGGGCTGAAGGGTCTGTTTCTGTGCTGTAGTGCTCTATGATTCAAGCACTCTCTGTGTTATTGTCTGATGCATTGTGTAATGTCATAATTTTAAATTGTTTCTTTGTCACTGATTCCACTCACTAAGCTTGTAAGTGTGAAGGCTATTGTCGGGACTTGAGTTACAGGGAAAGGTTGAATATGTGTGTACTTTATTCCCTGGAGTGCAGGGGAATGAGGGGAGATCTTACAGAAGTAAACAACATTTTGAGAGTATAGATAGGGTGAATACATGAAACATTGTTTCAATTGTTCTGCAATTTCTTTCTTCTTTAGTATAATATCTTCCCTCCCCACCATTGAAAACATCTACAAGGAATGCTGTCACAAGGAAACAGTATTCATAATCAAGGATGCCCACCATCTAGATCATGCTCTCTTCTCACTGCTGCCATCAGGAAGGAGGTACAGGAGCCTCAGCTCTCACACTACCAGGTTCAGGAACGGTTATTACCCCTCAACCATGCGGATAACTTCACTCACCTCAACTCTGAACTGATTCCGTAACCTATGGACTCAGTTTTAAATACTCTACAACTCAAGTTCTCATTATCTAAGTATCTAGTTATTTATTTATTTTATTTGTAGAGTTTGTCCTCTTTTATACATTGGATAGTCAGTGTTTGTTCAATGTTTCATTTATTATCAAAGTATATACCCATATACAACTCTCAAATTCATCTTCTCTAGATAGCCATGAAACAAAAAAGAACGTGAAAGTCGTTCAGAGAGAAACATCAAACCCTGTACAAAAAAGAACAGCATCCTGATATCTCAAACATCGACCCCCAAAAATAACCCCTCCCCTGCACAAAAAAAACTAACAGAGCACAACAGAATAACAACCCTCAAACACCCTCCCCTCGCACAACAAAATAGAAAAGGAATGGGCAATAAAAACACAGAGTATAAAAACCATAATTCTGAAAAAGTCCACAGTCCATAAAGGCAATAGTCCAATCTATAACACAGAGCTTCAACACCAGCTTCCGATATCACTGATAGTTGATGGAAGAGAGGGACACCACATGAGCATAGTGGCCTACCCGTCCACCACTGCAAGCCACGCAGTGACAGGCCGCGCACAGACTCCTTCTGGACAGAGGTCAAAAGAGAGGCATTTGGTGCTGCGCTGTCACTCCCCTTCAGTATTCGTCTCAATGCCTCAATCCTCCTCTACATTTTAATCGGCGATTAATGGACTCTATGATCAGCGAACTGGAGACGAACATCAGCTCGCACCCAGTCTCGAAAGTTTATTCGCATTGAGGCCGTCTGAGTACGTGCTCACTTCCCGGAATCTTCTCGGAGACAGCAAAGTGCTGATCATTCAATCGATCTCCAAACTGTAAGTCGTAGGTTTTAACAGTCCCAGAAACACATTTAAGATGAAAAACAGACATAAATGAAGTAAAATAGACATTTTCATGGGCTATCTGGGAGATGTCGACCGAAGGAGCATTCTACACTGGCGCCATCTTGACCGGAAGTCAAAATGATTTTGTGAAGTTTTACATTGATTCTATTGTATTTCTTTGTTCTACTGTGAATGCCTGCAAAAAATGATTCTTGGGGACATACGGTATATGTACTTTAATCATAAATTTATTTCGAACTTTGAACCTTTGCTCACGTGTTTTTCAATGGGGACGTGGATCACCTGAGTACATATTAATATCTTTATTCAGCTGTTGAGGGCTTCCAAGTATCTACTGATGTTGAGTGTTTTAAAATGTGTGTTATGTGCGCATCTGTGAAGGTTAGGCGTTCTCAGCCCACTCAGGTATTGTTCCGGGATGTATGTCGCCTGTCCCTAGTGCTTGCAGTTAACCCTTCAGATGGTATCGGTTGTCTATTGTGCTTCCCCCGCAGGCTTTTGGTTCCATTATCCAACAACACTGATTTGACAACCAACTCCCTCACTGGACAAATACTGCAAATCTCATATTAAGTTAAGATTATTATCACTGGGGCTTTGCAATGAGGCAGATTCACAAAACAGAGATGTGCAAGTTAAATTATTTAATAGTGCAAGGTTCAAGTATTCATAATAATGAGGTAACAGAGTCGGAGAAAGGCGACATCTGTCCCAGCAACCCAGCAGGGTACCTGCCTCTGCTCTCACACCTTGTACAAACATATGGGCTATGCCTGTCTCCCCATCGAAACGCCAGCCTGAATTAGGCTGAGTCAGGGAGGGACGAACATAAGGACAGTCATCAGGGAGGCTTCCCTGCTCTCACAGGGGAATGCCAGTTGAATGCACTCACCTCAGGGGTGAGGCTGGGGGGGGGGGGAAGGTGTGGGTGGGAGGCATGAGATTAGTGGGGGGGGGAGGAGGTCAGAGAAAAGTAACTGTGATAGCAGGTGGCGTGGGAAAGCACACAGTAATGGGAGAGGAAGTGTGTGTGTGCGTGAGAGAAAGAGAGGGAAAGAGAGGGGCGTGGTGCTGGAGCAGGGAATGTCAGGGACAGAGAGAGACGAGAAAGAGAGAGAGAGATGAGTAAGAGATATGAGTGTGAGGGAGAAGGGAGAGGTGGTGCTGGAGCAGATGACATGGCATAGAGATGAGAGAAATGAGAGAGAGTAAGTGGGAGAGAGTGTGTGTGTGAGAGAGAGAGAGAGAGAGAAGGGAAGAGGTGGTGCTGGAGCAAAGAATGTGGGAGAGAAATGAGAAAGAGAGAGATAAATGTGTGAGTGAGAGAGAGAGAGAGAGAGAGAAAATGGTGGTGCTGGAACCCTCCCTCTCCCACATATGTGGGAGAGAGAGGTAGGGTGATATGGGAAGCAGAGGGAGTGAGAGGACGGGGCTGTGAACGTGTGTAGGGAGTGGAGGTAAGGGGAGGGGAGAAATGGGAATGAATCAGAGGAGGTGGGAATGTCAGGAGCCAAAGGCGGGCAGAGTAAATCCTAGTACTGTAGAGGGAATAGGAGGAGCGTAAGGGTGGGAAGGTTAGTTAGAAGTGATGAGGTCGGCAGGGTGGAGACAGTGGAGTGGGTGTATTAAGAACTGGAGAGAACACTTCAGTTTGCAGAGAGCTCAGAGGTGGAGAGTGGGTGGGGACTTGGGGGTTCAGATCGCAGTATCATGAAGTCATACAATATGGAAATTGGCCCTTTGGCCCAACTCATGCCAACTATATTACCCAGCAAGCAAGTCCCATCTGCCTGTATTTGGCCCTTAGCCTTCTAAACCTCTCCTATCCATGTAGTTATCGATATGATTTCTAAATCTAGCTAATGTGCCTGGCTCAACCACTCTTATTGGCAGCTCATTCAAATGTAGACCACCCTTTGTGTAAGCAGCTGCCCCTAATGTCCTGCTTAAATCTCTCGGCTCTGATCTTAAACCTCCTCTTGTTTTTAGCAGTGCCTCCCAGGGAAAACGACTGTGTCTTTTGGCCATGCCCCTTATGATCTTATACGCCTCTATCAGTTCATCCCTCAGTCACCTACCTCCCAAGGAATGAACCCTGGTCCACGCAGTCTCTCCTCGTCGTCCAGGCAACATGCTGATATATCTTTTCTGTGCTCTTTATAGTTGAATTACTCTAGAAAGAATTCCATCCCCGAACTCTGTTGGGGATAGGGTGTGTGAGGGAGATTGGAGAGACGTGAAATGGAAGTCAGGGGAAAGAAGGACAGGGAGTGGCATTAACATGTAGATAAAGGATGGCGTCTGGAGGGAGCAGGCAGACAGTGGGAACAGACAGATGGTGACAGCATTGGGGGAAGGACAGAAAGGCCTCAGCCTAGTACTGGAGAGTTGGTAGCAGCCAGCTCGCTATGGGAAACAACCCACCCTATCAGAATCAGAATCAGGTTTCTATCACTGACAGATATATGTCATGAAATTTGTAGTATTGTGACAGCAGAATCATGCATTATATATAAAAGAACTATAAATTACAAATAGATAAATAGTGTAAAAAAAGAATAGTGAAATAGTGTTCATGGACTAATCAGAAATCTGTTAGCGGGAGGGAAGAAGCTGTTCCTAAAACATTGAATGTAGATTTCTAGGACTCTGTACGTCCTCCCTGATAGTAGCAATGAGAAGAGTGATAAGGCTCCTTAATCATGGATGCTGCCTTCTTGAGGTACCACCTTTTGAAGATTGTGGGACGTACCTACGATGGATCTGGCAGAGCCTACAACCTTCTGTAGGTGGTCAGAATTATCTCCATGGTATATCTGTAAACATTTGGTGACATACCAAATCTCCTCAGACTTTTAGTGAAATGCAGCCCCTGGTATACCTTCTTCATGATTGCATTAATATGATAGGTCCTCTGAGATTTTAATGACCAGGAACTTGAAGCTGCTCACCCTCTCCACCTCTGATCCCTCGATGAGAACTGGTGTGTGTTCTCCCAACTTCCCCTTCCTGAAGCCCACAGTCAATTCCCTGGTCTTGTTGCTGTTGAGTGCAGCACAGGTTGTTGTTGCAACATCACTCAACCAGCTGATCGATCTCACTCCTGTACGTCTCTTCATCACCACCTGAAATTCCGCCAACAACAGTGGTGTCATCGGCAAATTTGTAGAGGGCATTTGGAGCAAATGTGTTCTCCGGGCCTGTCCACAAGCCTGTTCATTCCCTCAGACTGATCTCCAGGGTAACAGACAAAGACACTGCACATGGGCCCGGAACTCAGTGAGATAGTCAGACTTGAGTTAGAAATAAAGCTGACACTGTATGCTTGGCCCAGTATTCATTCACATCTGAGTGCAGATCTAGCAGACACATATGTTCAGAAGCAAAAGCATACATTTATAATCTGCTTTGTTTTATTCTCTAATTTGTTTCCGGGAATAAGAGGATCATCCCATGAATGGTATTAGCCCACTCTGGCTGAAGTTTAGAGTGCTTTTTTGCACAGCGGTTGTTTATCATTCGAACTTTATTGATTCTGTTATATTTCTCTGTCCTATGGTAAATGATTGCAAGAAAATGAATCCCAAGGTAGAATATAGAGACATACACATATTTAACGATAAATTTACTTTGAACCTTGAACTTTAGATTCTGATGGGAATTGGTATGGTGGGTGCTGAGGGTGGTATCCCCTATGGGAGCGTCTCGAACCAGTCAGCATAGAGTCAGGATCAGGCTCCAGCCGCCTGGGACCGCAGTGTGGAGAAATGTCCTCACTTGGAGGGTTATGGCTATTTGGAAATTTCTCTCCCCCAAGGCAGTGGAAGCCCAATTTTGTCAAGGCGAGGCCAAGGTCAAGAGGTCCTTGGACACTATATGATGAAGAGATGACAGCAGGAGGGTGTAGATGATGAAAGATTAGCCATGGAACTGACAGAAGGAGCATGCTCAAGAGGTCAAACATTGAAGTCTTCAACTGAGGCAGTGGCAATGACAAGCAGAATGAAGGAGGAGGAGGCACGGAGTATCTGTGGTAGGATGTTCATTACAGATCAAGGCAGGTGGATAATGGTGTTGTAAAGTCCACTTCAGTCTCATACACACATATACATGCACAGAGGCACACACTTATACACACATGCACACACACATACACATGTAGTCATGCAGAAACATCCACACACAGATACAGATACATATAGGTGCACACACACACACTCACATAGATGCAAACACACTCATACAGATGCAAACACACTCATACACATGCACTGCGCGAACACACGAACACACTCACATGTACCAACACAGACACTCATGCACAGGCACACACACACACATGCAAACACACCCACAAACACAAATGTGCACACACACACACACACACAAATGCAAATACAATCACGAACACAAACATACATACACAGGGACACACACACACAAGCTACATACAGACACACACACATGTACAAACACAAACAGACGCATAGACAGGTGCACACACACACTATGTTGTATTTAGAAATGCCTGAACAAAGACAGACAACCACAGACAGCAGTAACACACTACTACACTAGATTGGTGCATGTAAATCCTCATACATTTACAGACACACACAGATACACATGTTCATCATAATGTGTTCATAGACATTGTGAAAGGATAGTCTGGTTACTCTTTATTTCCATTTTCCAACCATTACAAATCATTTGTTGCAAATTCAGCTGAGATCTTTGTTCTTGACTCTGTGCACTGGACTATACTTTTCCTGGGAGTATAAAATGGGTGCTGGTGAATTACAGCTCTCCTCTGCAACTCTCTACGGTTTAATTCCACGCAGTATCACCAACACAGAAAGCAAGCTGCTAATTCACTGACACCCATTCGCACAAAAACATAAAGTCCATAAATCCTGGATTGCATGGCCATCTCAGAGTTTTAATGTATGTGTGCCTCTCTCCTTCACCCTCTCACTTACACTTCCAGTTCCTTCCCACACTCAGCTGGCGCCTGATCTAGGGAAACGTACGCTGTCATTACCAACAGACAGCTGCCAAGGGATCTGGCGATGTAACATATGTTCTGCCTGGGGCAGGGCAGCTGATTCATTCACACTACCTAGAAAGCAGAGTAGATACTAATTGAGCAGAATCTTTCTGACGATCAGGAATTTTGCCTTCTGGAACCATATACCCAGGAACCTACCAGTGTCTGCAAGCAAGCTTCACCTCACCACCAACTCCACCCATTCCCTCCAACATCACTAATTTGGTACATTACTTGTCTGAAATCCTGCAATGGACGAGCAGGTTATTTCTTCAACCAAATTTAGCTCAAGCGGAGGCCTTATCTTTGCTCTGACATGCAGCAGTCCCTAGCAACTCCAAATGGAATATTTGAAACCCATTATAACGTTTGACTTAAATATGAGCTTCAGGTTACATGGCTGTGTCATTAAAATCTAACGCACTTCTGCTATACGACCATAAGACACAAAAAAAGCATAATTAGGCCATTTGGCCGTTTAATCTGCTCTACCACTCCATCATGTCCGCAAGTCACTTGCTCATAAACCTTCTGTCTTCTTGCACTCCATAATTAGACCAATATGATGTACTCCCAGCCAGTTTCACTAGTCCAACTCTTGAAAACTTGAAGTAATCAGACTCAGCTGCCTGTGATCTAATGTTTATGTTTCCTCACCTCTCCTACCATAGATATCTCTCATTCTCCCCACTCCCCATAAATAAAAGCATCAATTTTCAAATTCCCATGCATTGCTTACAGCTCCCTCTGAAATAGTGAGCCCCCACCTCTGTAATCTCCCTATACCGTACATCAGTCCAAGATATTTGCACCCTCCCATTCTGCCTCTTGAGAAACTCCATCAACGTTTTCAGATCTCAAGCCCCAAGCTTCCCTCAGCCAAACCAAAGATAGAAACATATCAGCTTCTCTCTCTACTGGATCCCAATGGTGTTCTCCTTTCCTTGATAACAAATAAACCTTTGGATGATGAGTTGGTTCTGCCTAGTTAGGGTTAGGCAGACATGATTAGCAATACGAGGAATGTATGGCTGGAAACGTAGTGGAATGGGCAATGTTTCTTTCAGTTAGTTGACGAGAAACAATGGTGGGGAGCCACCTTTAGTCTTTGTAGTGACGACACTGCCACGTGCCCTGGGATAAAAAGTTGCAGGATACCGATCCACCATGAGATACATCTCCAAGTGGGAATCGTGTGTGACTGCAGGCAAAACCTGCATGCGCACATACACTGGATTATCTTGTCCTTTGGGATGCTGTCAAAACTGTAGTGAACTGAATTGCATATTTTGTCAATGGTCAATACTCCATCGATAATAAACTGGTGATGGAGGGAGGGACGATGAATTTCCAAGCCCTCAAGTGCATTCATCTAAGGAACTGCTGCACGTCCAAGTTTGTGCCCTGTGGATGGTGGGGAGTCAGGACTTGTCATTGGTAATCACGGAGTAGTTACAGCTCTGGGAGAGGCCATTCAGCCCATTGAATCCAAACTCACTTAGCTCAAACCCAGTTAGCTCTACTTCTCCGCACTTTCCCACAGTACTTTAACGTCATTCCATTCATACACTTAAGGGCTAAATTGTGTTGTTTTTTTTGTTGCCTATTGTGTTCCCATTTGTCGTGCTGAGCATTGTGGGTAAGCTCTGTTGTCACCAGAATGTGTGGATGTCCCCAGCACACCCTCAGGTTTGTTGGCTCTTAGCGTGAATGACACATCTCACTGCACATCTTGATGCACACATGATATGGCCAAGTGGTTAAGGCGTTCATCTAGTGATTTGAAGGTCACTAGTTTGAGCCTTGGCTGAGGCAGTGTGTATGTCCTTGAGCAAGGCACTTAACCACACATTGCTCTGCAACAACACCGGTGCCAAGCTGTATGGGTCCTAATGCCCTTCCCTTGGACAACATCGGTGGCATGGAGAGGGGAGACTTGCAGAATGGGCAGCTGCTGGTCTTTCACACAACCTTGCCCAGGCCTGCGCCCTGGAAACCTTCCAAGGCGCAAATCCATGGTCTCATGAGACTAACGGATACCTATACACGATAAATAAATTTGAACCTTGAAATTGGGTAGTACTGAAAATGTTTAACTTTAAAAATATAGGGATTGAGCAACTTTAAGTAGCTTTCAAACATTCCTCATAGTCAGATATAATCAGAAAGAAAGTTTTTGGTGCTACAATCCCTGATTTTAACCATTTGCTCCATAAAAGAGTACTTCCTCTTGCTTGTTTTAGCTAATCGCCTCCATTCTTTCTTTTAGTTCTTGATACCTCATCAATAGAAATAGCTTCACTCTATTTAATCTATCAGATTGTAACAGCCAGTATTGGGTTTCCTCATAACCTGTGTCCAGTGCAAAAAAGACCCAGTTTTTCCCCAATCTAACCTCATTTCAATTGACCACTTCTGCACCCTAAAACCTTCATATCTGTCCCAAAATGTAACACACAGAAATGGACAGTTATTGCTCTGTAGTTCAGCCAGTATTTTCATCGTGTTCGGCACAGCATTGTGGGCCGAAGGGCCTGTATTGTGCCATACATTTTCTATTGCTTCCTTTTCACCTATTCTATAAAGGACTGTCTGATCTATGGGCTGTCCCCAGGGACACAGACGGACGTCAGGTGCTGCTGGCAGATCGTCAGCACTGCAAAAGATGCCCTTCGGTCAGCTTGAAACTTGTTGATCTGCCAGCACATCGAGACATCTGTGGAAGAACACTGCCGACTGGCCTGTTCCAGGCTTCAGGTGTACCTGCTGAAGGATGCACTGATGCTTGGTGCAATCACTGCAAGGGCCCAGTGCGGAAGAACCACAGCATAGGCCTCTTCCGCTAATTTTGGGGGGGGGGGGGCTGGGTTGGACGAGGAAGTCCCTCAATTATTGTCATAGTGTACCACCCCAGGGGGCCACAGCACTATTAGTTTTAAGAGATACAATAGGACATCACAGGAATCATTAACTATAAATGCAATAATAAAGATATTGCACTGTTTGCTTATTTATTTAAAAATTTTATCTTAAAAAATGTACTCAAGACCAAGATGCCCTTTTAAAACCAATTTCTCGACCCGCCCTCCAACATACTGTACATCTCCAGATCTGTTCTTGTATCCCTTTTAGAGTTGTGCGCTCTAGTTTATATTGCCTCTTGTTCTTCCAACAAAAGATATTACACTTCATATTTCCTCCACATTAGATTTCATCCACCACCTTCCTGCAAATCCACAAATTCTTTTCATATTTCACAACTTTGTTAAGTTTTGTCTCCACAGCAGCTTCGAAATAGTGCCCTGCACATCCAAGTCATTAATATAGATTAGAGAAAGCAGTGGTCCCCAGGCGAGATCACAAAAAGCCCACACAAGTTTGAAACATCTGTGCTGGAAAATTAGTTTTTCAAGTGCAGTGTGGTAGCTAGCTCCATATTCTAATCATATCTTCATTAACTCAATAATAGATCAACCCTTATGTTTATTGTCTCTCATTTTGCTTATCCTTCAAGTAGAAGTATCTTTTGTACATCTGATTTCTCAGTATTTTCAGGAGTTCATCCAAGCCTCCCTGTCAGCCCCTTCTAGAGGAAGAGGCCCAGTCTGTTCAGACATTTAGTGAGTGATATCATTTCCCACACAGGAGGTCACTCCCAAACCACAAGGCCACATTTCCTGCTGATCTGGTTGTGGCTTTGCCTCCCATTGAGCTTTGTAAATTAGTTACATTCGAAGAGTTAAGCAGCTTCCATGCCATCTGGTCACCTTATGGATGGAGGGAACTGGAGCAGGGATGGGAGGGGTTGGAGAGGAGGGAATGCTGCCCCGATTCTAAACAGAGCCATTGGCTCACAGCGATTCAAAAGGCCAAGTCTCATCTTTAGTTCATGCAGTCCTAAACCTTTTAGCATTTCTGTGGTTTGCGCAGGTGCCAGATGGAAGAGCAAAAGGACAGCATTACTACCCTGGGTAAGGAGCAAAGGTTGAACAACATTCCTGCTTGTGATTTCAACACAATAATCCCTGCTAGAAAATATGTGGTGGTCTAGTGAGGAACCAGATCAATCTTCAGAAAATTAAGAAATTGGATAATGCTAAATTTCTTCTTTATGAATTTTAAAAATGTAAATATTGAACAATTTTAATAGTCTTCAAATGTTTATTTCTGACAATCCTTTGCAATCCAAGTCTGGGGACAGCCAGGTTTGCTGTGGGCTTGGCTTAGCTGGCAATCAAAGCTGTCCAGCTTTCTTGTGGGTGGGAAGTCCAAGTCCCCACCACTTTAGAGGGTTCACATGCATAGGATCCTACATTCGCCTGGCACCAAGCCTCCAATGTGCAGGATCATAAGAGGCTGAAGAGTGGTGGTGGACTCCGCTAACTCCACTCATGGGCACAACCCTCTCCACCATCAAGGAAGTCTTCAAAAGGCAACACCTGAATGAGGCAGCATCCATCATAGAGACCCTCCCCATCTGGACATGCCCTCTTCACAGTCCATAAACACTAACCCCAGAATCAGATTTATTACCACTGACCAATATCATGAAATTTGTTTTACAGTAGCAGTACAGTTCAAGGCAAACAAGCTAGAATGAAAAGGAAAATGATAAATAATGAAGAGTAATGAAGTAGTGTTCACTGACCAGAGCAGAAGCAGCCATTCTGAAATATTGATGTAGTTTTCATGTTCCTATACCTCCTCCCCAATGGTAGTAATGAGAAGAGGGTATGTCCCAGATGGCAGGAGTCTTGAATGATGGATACCACCTTCTTTTGCACTTTTTATTGTTACATAGCAAGTTCATTATGTCTTGCAATGCACTGCTGCAACAAATATCACAACCTGTGTTGTTAATAATAAACTTCATTCTGATAAAGGGAGAGACTGACTACTCAAGGCAAGACCTGCAGGCAGGCAAGCAAGCAGTGAAGACAGCCAATGTCTACTAATTGGTAAATTCTGGGTCCTGCATTGTGTGAAATGTCATGAATTTTAAGACTACTAATGTCAGAAGAAATAAATCTGTTATCCAAATTTTAAAACATTGTGATTAGATCTATTAGCAAACCTTCTAAACTGAAGGAAATGCACACCACATTTTGCCAACATTCCCATGAAAAGAGGAAGAGGATAGGGTTTTGCCCGTTCAAAAAAGGCTAATTTGTATTTTAAAAAAAGTTAGAAACACACAAATGCTTCAAAAAAAGAGAAAAACATGGATTTTTAGGTGTAAACTCAGAGAAGGGACATAGGAAATGAATGAGATTTGCCAACTTGATGGAAGGTAGGAGAGATGAAAAGCAGGGTGGAAGTGAAGGTGAAAGAGCAATAACAAGACAAGTAAAGAAATAAAAGGGTCACTGGAAGGTCCAAATGGAAAACAACAATGATCTAAATAATACAAACGAAAAAATCTGCAGATGCTGGAAATCCAAGCAACACACACAAAATGTTGGAGGAACTCAGACCAGGCAGCAACTATGGAAAATAGTCGTCGACGTTTCAGGCCAGAACCCTTCAGGAGGACCCAACAGTCGACATTTCAGGCTGAAACATTGAATGTACTCTTTTTCATAGATGCTGCCTGGCCCTCTGAGTTCCTCCAGCATGTTGCGTGTTTATCTAGCTAATACTGTAACTCAAGAAATATTGATATCAGAATCAGATTTACTGTCACTGATATACATCTTGAAATGTGTTATTTTGCTGCTGCAGTACAGTGCAATATATAAAAATATTTAATTTTCATACATCTTAAAGTAATTTATAGTATAAGTGGTGCAAACAGAGCAAAATAGTGGGGTAATGTTCATGGGTTCATTGACCGTTCAACAATCTGATAGTGGTCCATAAATGTTGCCAGAAATACAGTCCAGATAGTTATAAATGTTCACCTTGCATTGAACTGCTCATCTCATCTTGATGCAAGGTCAACATTGCATCATAGCAAGGTGTTTACCAAAAAACTCCTCACCATGAACATTCAATGAATCATTATTAACCAAAACTGAAATCTGTTGCTTCAGCATTTCGGTCAAAATCCCTTGGAATGCATTCACCTTGTGACTGAAACAGCTTAACCACTTTCAAGGGCAGCAGGGTTTTGCACCAACTGCGGTCAGAGCGTTAAGTTACTACACTTAAAGCAAGAGCCAGCCCTGGGTTTGAATCATAGCTGGAGTCTTACCTGGAGCAATTTCAAAATGATTGGAAGTTGCTGTGAATGTACTGCCCTAAAGATCAATGAAACTGGCCTTAATTGATTTATCTGGAGTTACTACCCCTTCCCACCATTGGTAGAATCTACAGTAGGCACAGCCACAGATCCCCACCATCCAGGCTACGCCGTCTTCTCATGGCTACCAATAGGCATGAGGTACAGAAGCCTGGAGGTTCAAGAATTACTTTGGAAGTACGTGTAATTTTAATCAGAAACGTCAGCTATGTGGTGTTCCAAACTTTAACCTGCTCTGCTGAGAAGGCAACAAGAATACCAGGGTCAATGAGGCCCACCCCTGCAACTTTGCAATATCCACCCCTGCAACTTTGCAATAGATAAAACATGCAAGAAATCCTGAACAGGTCTCACACGCATGCTTCCCAAAGTCAAGACCTTCCTAGACCACATTAACTGTATTCGCTTCCAAGCAGAAACTTAACTAGTGGGAGGCTAAGGATCACCAGAAGCTCAAGGGTTTAATTTTGGAGTGGCCATTGAGTTTCCATTTACCCCACTGTCCTTCAAAAGAAACAGCAGCTGGGTCAACATGAGAGCTGGGATCAAACTCACATGTGCCCCCACTGGTCTTTGATTTGACCCAATTCTCAGTCCCAAATTACAGAAGGAAAGGCCAGACAGGTGAGCAGACACTGGTTTAAATTCAGAATATTATCTTTATTCTTTCTCATTTGACATTATATTACAGAACTGAGACACCAAATCCACACTTCAGAAGCTGCATCTAGACATCCATCCGTTTAAAATTCACTGACAAAAGTTTTAAGAAAACTGACCCACTGGATTTACAGAAAGTACCTTACAACTCACACCAAGAATAATTATTGCTTTCTCCACAACCCCCCACCCCTCCCAACCGCCAGAAGAGTCAGGTGAGTTTTGAGGAAGAACACACATTCAAGCAGACATTAATACCCTGTTTTGTGTTTCTTCTTGTAACTGTGCAGGAACACGAAAGGAGTTATATCCTAGCTTACCCATTACCAGGGAAACACTTCTCCATAATAACAGGAAAATGGGAAGACTAAACCCTATTTACAAGAGGTAAACGAGCTTTTCTTAAAAAAGGTTTCAAAGTTGCACCATATTTACATTACCCATTAAATTACACATAAATAAATATGTACATTCAAAACACTGTTCCCTTTTTACCCTGTAAAGGAAACTCTCCCAAAGACTGATTAAAGACTCTCTTAAAATACGAGTGTGTCGATACCCAATTTTCAAGTAGGTTTGTAACTGGGCAGAGTTTGGCCTCCAGACAACAAATGTTTAGCTGACAATCCAGAGGGCACGCAAGATCATCCGGCAAGGTCAGTAGCAGAGTTGAGCAGACTTCCACCTGTAGACTTGTCAGAATTGTCACAGGTCGGTCACCACTTTGATCAGCGCAGAGGCAGGTGCATCTGACTTGCTTTTGAGCACCACAAGCCTGGACTGTGGGCATCGCCATTGCAATGGTCATTATAAGCCTGGAAGATCATTGTTAGCCAGAATCAAAACCAAACTGGAGAGGCTCTTCCTGAGATACTTTCAGATGCTTGGTCTTTGGCTCAGAGGTGTTAATCCCTTTAAAGTCAGCTCCATCAAAACAGAAATTTTAGACAAAGCTTCAATCCAGTCCCAGTTCAACATCTCCTTTTCACACAAGCAGCAAGCAGGAGGACATTTGGCTACCATCTCCTTCCAGACTGTGTTAGCAGCAGCACTGAGCTGTGTAGCTGTTCTCTCAGCTCTGCGAGATCAGGTTTAATAGCCGAAATTTAAGATTTAGTGGCAGCCTCAGAAATTACTACGAAAATTAGTTACTCACATTATAAAACTGCAGGAAAATATACTTATACATGATTGCATTGTATTCCTCAGCTAGATATATTAACCAGACTGCCCTAACCAGTTTATGCAAGTAGGTTAACACCCCTCTCAAGTACTTCTCAATAATTTCATCTGTATTTTCATGCTCAAACATGCTGACTTTGTTTTAAAATAATTCCAAGCCTGCTCCACCTGTGGAACAAGAGTCAATTAAAAAGATTGAACCTACCTTACAATGTGAGCAATGGAACTTAAGCTTTGTTAATAACGGAGTCGCTGGCAGCGCTGCACATTGAGCTACCCTGCCGATACATGTACACTTCCCACCCTGGCCTTGGCAGAGCTTTCAAAACAGATCATTAAATTTTGTTGTAAGGAATGGATTTGGTCTGTTCCAAAAGGAGTCCAACTGAGAATGACTTTGTAACTGGATGGAAGTGAAGAGAGTTCACATTTACACAGCACCCAAATGATGGGCATTGGAAATGTGCTCAGAGCGCAGTTAAATTGCAAGTCCCTGATTAGAGCCCACCAAGTAAGCTGTCCAAAGGGACTGATTAAACCCAGTGGGGTGCAATGAGAAGAGATCCAAGAAAGTACTGAAGACTAGAAAACCCTCCTTCCTGACCTGAATGGGCTGCGGATTCAGTCTATAATAGGAGCTGGCATTGAACTGCTCAAAAAAGTTCAATCTGCTTGGTCTCCAGTGCTCAGGGTACCAAAAGTCAACTAGCAGTAAATGGAGAGCATGAAACATCATTCTGCTTTCCTCCAAGTGTTTTTGAACACAACCTATATCTTAAGTAAAGCATGTTGGGGAGCCCCTGTGTGTTAGCAAATAAACATGTGGCCCAGCCCAAGATGCTAATGTCCAGCAAACTGTTCATGTCAGCTTTCTGGGCTTTAGACCCACAGACAGACAGGACAGCTTCTAACCACGGGCATCACGGCAAGATCCTGTGACTACATGCCCTCTTCCAACAATGTGACACCATTTAGGCACGTCTTCCCATCTTCTTCGAGGGCTCCGTCTCATTGTCCCTGATGTTAGCGAAGCTGAGAGTCGCTCTGCTTATTACTATCTGGGAAAAGTCAGCAAAGTTACTGGGAGACAGCTTTGCCAGGTACAGTGCAAGTAAAAGGGCCCTAAAAACTAAATTTATGGCTTCATCATAGGGCAGTAGCTTCTTCTCTTCTCCCCCTGCAGATTCACCAACACATACAACAAAGCTGGAATCACAGTTGGGGAAGAAGCTTGGAGTCAGTGCTTAGGGGTACAATGCAACTGACCCTGCTTTGGGAGAGGTGCTCAAGTAGAATATACCTTAGGGCTGAGGCCTTCAATAAACTTCTGGCAATGGAAGCATGGCTGTTTCATTGACAGTTACCCCAGCAAAAGTGACCTCCTGCGCAGAGTCACATGATGTTGGAGGTGCCAAACGGATTTGATACCTGGAGCATGAATAAAATGGTTGATCGTGGAGGCATAGTGCATATCTGCAGCCCTGCAAATCAAAATTAGCAGGAGTTTAGTCCAGCCCTTTGGCTATTGGGTGCCATTGCTGTTGCTGGTTTGAGGAAGTTCAGGTTGTCCCAGAGACAAAGAAGGGGAGAGGAGGGTTAAAAATTCATGGATTCAGGGCCAGCAGCTCATTTCCTGTGCTTTTCATCTTTGTCCACAGTTTTATTTGGGTTGTTGTCCTGGGAGTTCTGGCCACTGTTGGCCATATACACTTTGTCCAAGGCCTTCACCGCTTCGTTCAGGTAATTCTGCAGCGAGGACATGGCAGCGCATATGGCAGGGCTCCCGAAGCCATGCGTGATGAGGCTGAAGTGGGTCAGGCAGCTCTGGATTTCAGGATCCAGGATTGGACTAGGCCGGGCATTTCCCAGGGGCGACCGATCCTGAGTCAACATGTCCATGAACTCTTTAAAGATTTGCCTGCAAACAGAAAAGAAAGGGACAATTGTTAATTCATTCAATGTACAATCACTGGAGAACAAGACCGAGGGTCCAAGAACACATTTGCTGCATCGGAGGGAAATGGGGAATTGTTGCCTTGTGTTTCACAGAGACATGGCTCATCTCAGACATACTAGATACATCAGTAAGACCCAAGGGATTCTCAAAACACCGGAAGGACTGGACCAATTTAGAGAAGGCAAAAATTGGGGATCAGTGTTTCATGATAAAATCTTCGTAGAGCTTAGACATAATGGTTTTTAAAACATTAGAATTTTTTTTTTTTTGATAAGAACAGGCCATTCAGCCTAACAAAGCTTGCCAAATTCCTAAACAACAGGAATTCTGCAGATGCTGGAAATTCAAGCAACACACATCAAAGTTGCTGGTGAACGCAGCAGGCCAGGCAGCATCTCTAGGAAGAGGTGCAGACGACGTTTCAGGCCGAGACCCTTCGTCAGGATGTGTGTTGCTTGCCAAATTCCTATTCACATAGTGTTGAAATAATTATTGACTTTAGATTTTAAAGTCTCTAGGGCACTCTCAACTACAGAGCTAGGTAGTTTTTATCCATGTGTCCACAATTCGCCATGTAAAGTGCGTCCTGATGTTAGTCTGAATTCTCCCTTTAACCTGTCTCCACCGATGGCCCCGTGTCCTCACTGATGGATTAATTTTGAGGTAGCAGCTGGCACCCACCTTACTTACACATAGAACATAGAAATCTACAGCACATTACAGGCCCTTTGGCCCACAGTGTTGTGCCAACCATGTAACCTACTCTAGAAACTGCCGAGAATTTCAAAGCCTCTACCTCCCTAAGCTCCATGTACCTATCTAAGAGGCTCTTAAAAGACCCTATTGAATCAACTTCCACCACCGCCGCCGGCAGTGCATTCCACGCACCCACCGTGTCAAAAACTTACTCCAGACATCCCGTCAGTACCCATTTTCAAGCACCTTAAAACTATGCTCCTTGTGTTAGCCATTTCAGCCCAAAGGAAAAGCCTCTGGCTATCCACATGATCAATGCCCCTCATCATCTTGTACACCTCTATCAGGTCACCTCTCGTCCTCCATCGGTCCAAGGGGAAAAGGCCAAGTTCACTCAACCTGTTCTCATAAGGTATGCCATCCAATCCAGGCAACATCCTTGTAAATCTCCTCTGCACTCTCTCTATAGTATCCACATCCTTCCTGTAGTGAGGTGACCAGAACTGAGCACAGGACTCCTGGTGGAGCCTGACCAAGGTCTTACATAGCTGTAACATTACCTCACGGGTCTTGAACTCAATCCCATGGTTGATGAAGGTCAACATACCAAATGCCACCGACCTCCACACAGAATACGAACATCTACAACCACCTTTTGCCTTCTGTGGGCAAGCCAGTTCTGGATCCACAAAGCAAGGTCTCCCTGGATCCCATGCCTCCTTACTTTCTAAAGGAGTCTAGCATGGGGAACCTTATCAAATGCCTTACTGAAATCCATATACACTACATCTACTGCTCTACCTTCAATGCGTTTTGTTACATCCTCAAAGAATTCAATCAGGCTTGTAAGGCATGAGCTGCCCTTGACAAAGCCTTGCTGACTATCCATAATCACATTATGCCTCTCCAAATGCTCGCAAGTTCTGCCCCTCAGGATCTTCAACAGTTGGCCCATCACTGAAGTCAGACTCATTGGTCTATAATTTCCTGGTTATCTCTACTCCCTTTCTTGAACAAGGGAACAACATTTGCAACCTTCCAATCCTCCGGTACTTCTCCCATCTCTATTGATGATGAAAAGATCTCAAGAGGCTCAGCAATCTCCTCCCTCACTTCCCACAGTAACTTGGAGTATATCTTGTCCAGTCCCGGCAATTTATCTAACTTAATACTTTTCAAAAGCTCCAGCACATCCTCTTTCTTAATGTCTTTATGCTCAAGTGTTTCAGTCCTCTGTTAGTCATTCCCATAATTGCCAAAGTCTTTTTTCCTGGTGAATACTGAAGCAAAATATTCATGAAGTACCTCCTCTGACTCCATGCACACATTTCCACTATCATACCTGATTGGTCCTGTTCTCACACGATTCTTGCTCTTCACATACACTTTATCATGTCTCCTCTCATTCTACATCTACTTGAGCTAAGAAAGATGTAAGTCTTTCAATCTTTCTTCATAGTCCATACCCTGCAGACCTGGAATGAGTCCAGTTGTCCTTCTCTGAACACGCTCCAGTGCCTTCAGATCCCTCACAAAATATGAAGACCATAATTGTACACAGTACCCAAGGTGTGGCCTCACAGGTGCAATATACAGCTTAAGCAGAATGTCTCTGGACTTGAATGTCACTGAGCACATTATAGAGCCCAACTTTCCATTAGCCTTCCAAATTGCGTCTGTGCATTGTCTAGATGTGATGGTGATGAGTCTACCAGAATGCCAAATCCTTCTCATACAGTGCACTTTCCAAGTCAAGACACCCCCCCCGTATATTTATATTAATATTTCCATTTTCTATGTAATAGTTTACTTTTACTCACAATAAATTTCGTCTGCCATTTACCCACATCTGATTTTGTTTAGATCGAACTGTATTGATTTTGCTGCCTGAATGTTATCAGCCCATCCCCCTAATTTTGTGTCATCGGCAAACTTTACTAGTTTATTTATTATGCACTTGTATTGTTAACATAAATTAAAAACAGCAGTGGCCCTAAAACTGATCCCTGTGGAACCCCTCTTTTAACATCTTCTAGGTATGAAAATGATCCTCTCACTATAACTCAAACACAAGGAAATCCTGATGAAGGCTCTCGGCCCAAAACGTCAACTGTACCTCTCTCAGCATAACTCATTGTTTTTGAGCCAATTCTGCACCCATTCACACCTTACCCTGAATCTCTACCTCCTGTAATTTGATTATTAACTTCTTGTGAAGTACCTTGTCAAAAGCCTTGTGAAAATCCAAGTAAATGATATAAACTACTCTATTATCATAAATTTTAGTTACCTCTTCATAGAAATACACCATTTTAGGAAAACACAACTTTCCTTTCTGAAGCCATACTGGTTTTCTGCTAACATACCTGTTCTTATCAGCTGCTTTTCCCTCTCATTCATATGTTTGTTCTCCCAATCTGGAACATCTTAGGATGAAGTGCTGACCATTCTACTTACCAAGGGAGTTCTCCAACATGTCACCTCCAGCACAAGGGGCCCCAACATGCAGTACTTGACCACTGCGATTAGGAATCCCGCCTCTAGACTGCATTTCAGGAAATATGGTCTGGCTATCCTCCTCCTACCAGCAAACAGGCAGAGGCTAAAGAGCACGACTCCAGACACAAGGAAAACTAAGAGGCAGCTGTGGGACGCAGAGGAGCAGCTATGGGATTGCTTCAAGACAGTGGACTAGGCCACATTCAAGATCTCAGAGGATGTGAATGAATACACCATGGTTGTCATAGACTTTACAAATAGAGTCACAGACAAGTGTGTCCCCACAAAATAATTCAGGGTCTCCCCCAACCAGAAGCCCTGGATATACTATCAGATCCACAACCTACCGAGAGCCAGGTCAGTTGCATTCAGGTCTGACAACCAAGTAAAATACAAGATGCCTAGGTATGATCTCCCAAAAAAAAAAAAAAAAAAAACCATAACCACCTCACATGTGAAGTGGCAATTCTGGACCAAATTTCAATCAATGAAGGATGCTCAACAGCTGTGACAGGACTTGAATGCCATCATCTCCTACAAAGTGAAACCAGGCAACATAGGTGACCAGGTTTTACTCCCAGATGAGCTCAATGCCTTCTATGCTTGCCTTGACCATCAAAACATGAAGGAGCCTTCACGAACTCCTACAGCCCCCAATGATCCTGCTATTTCCATCTTTGAGGGCGACACGAGAGCATTCTTCAGGAGGGTGAACCCATGGAAGGCAGTCCAGCTGGCTGTACCAAAGACCTGTGCTGATGAACTGGCTGGAACGTTCACTGTTACCTTTAACCTCTGGCTTTTGCAGTCTGAGGTACCCACCTGCTTCAAGCAGTATTCAGTTATATTGGTGATTAAGAAGAACCAGCCTCAATGACCATCATCCAGTAGCACTTACAGCCACTGAGATGAAGTGCTTCGAGAGGTTGGTCACTGATCAATTTCAATTTGCCCACCATCACAACAGGACAACCATAGATGCCATTTCACTGGGTCTTCACTCAATCCTGGAATATCTAGACAACAAAGATGCATAAATCAGGATGCTCTTTATCGACTACAGCTTGGCATTCAATACTATCATCCCTTCAGAACTAATATGCTTCAAAGACCTTGGTCTCAACACCTCCTTGTGCAACTGAATCCGTGATTTCCTCACTTGCAGACCCCAGTCAGCTCAAATTGGGAACAACATCTCCGCCAAACCACCATCAGCACAGGTGCATCACAAGGCTGTGTGCTTAGACCCCTGCTCCACTTGTTTTACACTTCTGACTGTGGCGAAGTATAGCTCCGATGCCATATTCAAGTTTGCTGAGGATACCGCTGTCATTGGCTGAATCAAAGGGTGACAAATCCATATAGGAGGGAAATTGAAAATCTCACTCAACATCAGCAAGACCAAGGTGCTGATTATTAATTTCAGGAGAAGGAAGCCGGACGTCCATGACCGATCCCCCGACGAGGGCAGGGAGGTAGAAAGGGTCAGCAATTTTCAATTCCTCGCCGTTATCATTTCAGAGGGTCTGTCCTAGGCCCAGCACCTGAGTGCCGGTGCGAGAAACGGGGCTGAAGCATTCGTAAACATGTTCAGCAGCAAGTACTGAGTGGATGATCCATCTCGATCTCCTCGAGATCCCCATCATCACAGAAGCCAGTCTTCAACCAATTTAGTTCAGTTTTCATAATATCAAGAAATACTTGAGAGCACTAGATACAGCAAAGACTATAGAACTAGACCGATGCTGAAGGCCTGCACTCCAGAACTACCTTCACCACAGCTAGGCTGATCCAGGACCCACCCATCAATGTGAATATTTACCCAGGCATCTCCTGCTCAGGATGAATCCAAACGAATTACGGTCCCCTCAGCCCATTCTCAAAATGTTGGCAAGCATCACTGATATTCCCTTTGAGCACCATTTCCTCACCATAGTACTTCCACTCAGCCAGCACACAGGTGTCAGAAAAGGTTGTTCTAATTTAATCGTTCAGACGTTTCAAACCTCATGTCCCATTTCTGCCCACCATCTCAAGAGGCAAAACTTACTTGGCCGCAAGGAGCATGCTTTTCCGGCTGGCGATTTCATTCCGGTCTATGTGTTGTCGGGTCAGGTACTCTGCCGCTGCTTTCGCGGGGAACTCGGTCTCACAGACGTAACCAAAGTCACGGGCGAGGTGCACAGCTTCCCCTAGGGGCAAAGTATTACATCGAATTGGCAACAGGCAGATCCTAGACTTGGGTGTAGGTCTATAGGATATAGGGTGTAGTAGTACAGATCTTTAATTCCCCAAAAGTGGTGTCACAGATAGATAGGTTTGTAAAGAGCGCTTTCATAAATCAGAGTATTGAATACAGGAGTTGGGAATGTTATGGTAAGGTTATGCAAGATGTTGCTGAGGCCAAATTTAGAGTATTATGTGCAGTTCTGGTCACCTGCCTACAGGAAAAATATCCATAAGAGTACAGAGATGTTGCCGGCTCTTGAAGACCCGAGTTGCAGGGAAATGTCGAATAGGTTCGGACTTTATTCTCTGGAGCACAGGAGAATGACGGAACATTTTGATAAAGGTATACAAGATTCTTAACAGTGTGGAGGAGCAGAAGGATTTTGTGGTCCACAACCCTCAGGTGTATCACCTTGGTTAAGTTGGCACATGGTGTGTTGGCCTTCACTAATCGGGGATTGAGTTCGAGAGCCGTGAAGTAACGTTCAGCTCTACAAAAGTTTGGTTCGACCATACTTGGAGTGTTGTGCTCAGTTCCGGTCACATTACAGGAAAGATATGGAAGCTTTAGAGAAGGTGCAACGGTGCAACAGACATTTACTAGGATGTTGCCTAGATTGAGATTATTACTTAAGGATATGTTGAGTTAGCGCTTTTCTCTTTGAAGCAAAGAATAAGAAGTGTCCTGATAAAGGTGTATAACAGGCATTGATAGAATTGACAGCATCCCCCCCCCACCCCCGAGCGGAAACGGCCAGTAAGGGAGGGCATTACTTTAAAGTGTTTGGAGGAAAATATGGGGGGGTGGGGGGGGCGGTGGTGAGGAATGTCAGGAGTGTTTTTATTTTACAGAGATGGGTGCATGGAACACACTGCCAGGAGTGATGGTAGAGACAGGCACACGAAAAATGGAAGGCTATGTGGGAGGAAAGAGTTAGATTTATATTAGAGTAGGTTAAAAGGATCACCACAACCCTGTGAGCCAAAGGGCCTGTATTCTGCTGTACTGTTCCGTGTTCTATATGAATACGAGCTCTGTCCGGGTCAGTGTTTAGTCAGGAACGTTCCCAAGGAAGATCCTGGGAAATGGGCTCACCTCAGAGCAGAGATATTGCCCAGGCGTTCAATTCCCAAGTAAGTATAATGAGACCGACGTACCTTCCACAAGAGAAGTCAGTAGGGTCACATTGGCTGCTTTTCGTCTCCCAGCAGGAAGGTTTAAACCAATCTTGTCAAGCCTTTCCCGTAATGACCTTCCTCCATTTTTTGACTTCGCTCTGCAGGTAAAGCAATTTTGTAGGTTTATTTCTGAATGCCACAAAGTTTGTGCCATTTCACAAGAGGTGAGCTTGGACTGTCCCCCTTCTGCCCTGTGGGGCTCAGGACATGCCACTATGCTGCCAGTCCACCTCACCAAAAGCTGGGCTCAGTAAACCCATGATAGAGGGAATGACCAAAACTAGCAGCTGACAGCCTTATCACAAAGCAACACATTCTACTCATGAAACCAGACCCAACGATAGCCCCAAGATCAGCTCGTGTCCTCTATCTCTGCTCACACTTGCCTTGTAGAATAATAGGAGGATCTTCAAAAAATGGTTAATCACTAGCTCGGGCTTTTCTCTTCATAGTAAAGGAGGACGAGAGGCAACTTTTAAGGTGTTTTCCCCCAGGACAACAATGGCTAGTACCAGAGGGCATCGTTTTAAGGTGAGTGGAGGAAAGTTTAGGGGAGATGCCAGTTTCTTGTAAGCAAGAGTGGTGGGTGCCTGCAATGCACTGCCAGGGATGGTGATAGAGGCAGATATATTAGAGGCATTGAAGTGACTCTTAAGATAAGCACACGGATGAAAGAAATATGGAGGGCTATGTGAGAGGGAAGTGTTATACTGATCTTTGAGTCAGTTAAAAGGTTCGCACAACATTATGAGCCAAAGGGCCCCAAATTGTTTCATGTTCAATCTATATCCACATTTACACACGTTATAGCGGATTAGCAACGAAATCTGAGCGCTGTCAATGCACAAGTAATAAGGAACGACAGAATAAAAATGTAAGAGCCAGGAGGCCACTCAGCCCCTCATGCCTGCCCTCGCAGCAAGATCACGGCTGATCTTTACCGTACCACTATCTTTTGCACTAACCCCACATGCATTGATTGTATCTTTTCATATCTACCCAGGACCACAAACACTAACCAAAACAGTCAAAGCAATGGCCACCCCAGCAGAACGGTCACTACTTTTCTGATGAAAGCTCAAGAGCATCACATTTTCCCAGAACAATGGGCAACCGATCAACAAAAGTTCACATGGTAAGGGATTTTGTGATACCGACCTGGGGAGATTCTGTCTGTAACAGACTGGTTAGAAACATAGAAAACATACAGCACAATACAGGCCCTTTGGCCCACAAAGCCGTGCTGAACATGTCCCTACCTTAGAACTATCTAGGCTTTACCTATTGCCCTCTATGTTGAGCCCACTTGAAACGCCTCAGGATCTTTATGCAACCCAGACTGCTCGGGGGAATTTTACAGCACAGAATCAGACCCTTTGACCCTACAGATCACTGCTGCACATGACCTTTCTCCCATAATAATTCACAAGCCCTGGCCAGAATCCATTCCCTTCCTCAGGCCAGTTACTTCTAAATGAAGACATGACAGGGTTGTTTCAGAGAACATTTTGGTCCTCTCAAATTATCAAGATAGAAAATGAAGTTTAAACCAAAACAACAGATCCTGCCATATGTAAACTTTAAGGAAGTTCCTTCAGAGATTAATTCATCCCATTTCCCCTGCCTTTCAACACTTCTCTCTTTTTATCAATGATCTTTTATTAGCCGGGCCCCATTCCAAATCCTATTAAGTTATTGCAATTTCTTTACATTTTCTCTCATTCCTATGCCAATCAGGTTCTTTTATTCAACACCCTATCTTTGTTCAGAGGACAAACTCCACTTTGCCTACTCAAGATGTTATTGTCATTCTTCAGTACACTTATGTATAGGGGAACGAAATGATTGTTATTCTGGTTCCGATGCAGCATAACAAGCACAATAAAGTATAAAGAACACAAATAGAAAAGCAATCCTATAAAACACAATGTACAAGTAACTGTTCTAATCAGTATGCAGACTGATTGTATGTACTTCAAGTGACATTAGGTGACCTGTACATAGAGGAGAGGGGTGGAGGTGATCAGCCTGACAGCTTGGGGGAAAAGTAACTTTGAGTCCAGTGATCCTGGAATTTATTTATTTATAAAGCTACAGTGCAGAGTCAGACCCTTCGAGCCATGCTGTCCAGCAATCCCGATTTAATCCTTGCCTAATCATGGGACAATTACAATGATCAATTAACCTTTGCACTGTGGGAGGAAACCGGTCATAGGGAGATGGTACAAACTCCTTAGAGGCCGTGATGGGAATTGAACTCTGGTCACCTGTACTGCAAAGTGTTGTGCTAACCACTGCTGTACCGTGCTGGCCTAAATGGTTGCTGCAACCCACATGTCCTTTTTCATTTGTCCAATCAAAGCATTAACCCAGGCCCTTCTATTGCATTTCATGTGCCAATGCCAACAGGAGGTTGCAATATTATACAATCTTCCTTTTATAATCTTCCTACTCTTCTTTATTTACAAGTTTCACATTATTTACAGGTTTCAAAATTGTGCCAACTGCACCAACCCAACTTCTCGCCTTCAAAAGCAGCAGTCTCTTTGAACTGTTATTAAAGCACAATGGCTATTTGTCACTCGGTTTGCTCGGCCTTCAGGCTAATGCTGTTCATTATGTATGACAGGCAACAAGTTGATATTTTTGTTCCATAAAATACAATCAGAAGTCCATCTGCTTAACGTCACCTCGTCATTAACGAGTCAGAATTTCAGACAACTTTATGCAGCACTCCATGGGCTACATGTTTTGAGGTAGTTTTCTGGGTAGTATCAAATTGCTCAGACATTTCCTGCCCATTGCACTTGCTTTCATCAGACGTGGTGGAATGATTTCCTTCTCAGAGCAACCCTTGCTTTAAGCATTATTACGGAGGTCACTTTCATCCAACCCATACCTCACAAGGCATATGCCAACCAATCAGGTTCTGTGGTGCTGCTGTTTTCACTAGTTATGTGAATTAGAATCTCCCTAAACTGGTCTTAATCCAGTCTTGACAACTCGGCCCAGGAAGTTACGTCTTCCCTTTCAGCTTCTCTCCATCACTCATCTAATCTAACCCCAGCTACCCAAATCAAGGCTTCCAACAACCTGCCTCCCCACCAATCACATCTCATCCTCAGCCCATATATAGATTCCTCCCATTCCATAACATTAACCCTTCCTAATCCTCAGCCCAAACTTTACTAGCTTTCCTCCTCAAGCCCTGCACTAGCACAGCACACGGAAGTCCCCTGGCTTTATGCAAAGTTAATGCACTGAGACTGACGTCTCCAGCACCACAGGGTTTCCAAGTGCCGATCCCTCCACCCAAGTAGCTTTCTCCTTACTACCCAGCAGCTGACCTATGCACAAAGGGCACCAAGAAGATGCTAAGATTTATTCTCAATTCCATGCCTATTTAGTCAGGGACCCATGAATGGTCCACGAGTCCGTGAACACTACCTCACTGCTTTGATGTTCTTTCTGCACTAGAGTCATAGAACATTACAGCACAAAAACAGGCTATTTGGACCATCTAAACCATGTCAAACTATTCTCCAGTTTCATCGTCCTGCATCTGGCCCATCGCCTTCCCTACCTCTCCCATCCATGTACCTATCCAAACTTCTTAAATCGAGCCTGCATCCACTGGCAGCTCGTACCACACTCTCACCACCCCGAGTGAAGTTAACCTTCAGGTTCCACTTAAATATTTCCCCTTTCACCATTAACCCATAACCTCTAATTAGAGTCTCACCCAGCCTCAGTTGGAAAAGTCCACTTGCATTTACTAATTTACTTATATTTATATCTATTTTATACATTTCTTATTGCAACTTAGAGCAATATGTTAATATATATGTCTCTGCACTGCTGCAGCATAACAAATTTCATAGCATTTGTCAGATAATAAATCTGATTCTGATTAGTCTTCCCCAGGTTATTTGCATTTCACTTCCTGATTAATTGTTCCTACCACAGATGTTTAAAGGACCGGACTGTTTCCCAGATTTTTCCCCTCCCTTCTTACAGAACACTGATGTCACTGGGAGCAATCCAGTTCTTTGAAACTATTGCTGTGTCAAAGAGAAGCGAAAGATTGTAGAATGCACACTGCTCCTCTCCCACCTGGGTGATCATGGGGGTACTGCCAGCTTTGCTGGCACTACCACCATCTACCTTCAGCTGGCAGAGGCTGTGGGTTTGGGAGTGACTGTTTAAAACTACAGTTCAGATAGGTATCCCAGTTACCCTTGACTTCCACAACTTTGGCAAAGTTCTCTTTCTGAGCAAAACCATACAGTGTGTATTTACACTTTGGTCACACCTTCAGCCTCCTTCCAGGTGGCCCACTTGGGCAAAAACAGGTATACACACACACACACACACACACACACACACACACACACAACAGAGCAACCGAGCTAACTGTGCACTGTATGCACTTGCTCCACACGGACCCACTCTCCAACATCTCAGTTTTATGTAGCTGAGGATTATTGCAACTTCCAGTAATCCTCAGCAACATTCCACCCTTCCCCCTCCACCCCAAAATATGAAGAGCTGCTAATTCAATTCACACTTTTTGGCTGCTGTGTCAGCTTTGTGAAATACCAGACAAGCCTCATAAGAAAAGTGTTCTATTGAAATAAACCACTCTGACTGGTAGTGACTAAGAGCATAGGAATTCAAAAAAAAACAGGACAAGGCCTATCACGCTTGCATATCAGCCCAACCTACTGCCTTCTCATATACTTTAACTACCCCTGCCAACATTGATCTGCTATTCAAACACATCTGTAATTGTGTTGTTCATCAAACTTCCTCGGGAATGCCTCTTGCAACACAAAAGATAATCTCCAAATCCAGCTATATTATGCTTAGATTGTGACCCTTGGGATTTGAGCCAGTGACAACAGTGAATGATTTGCTTAGATTGGTTTTGTTGATGGAACTAACCTTGCCTTTTCAGCACTTATTTATATTCCTGTATTGGAGACTGCGTTAAATCCCCATCAAGAGCAAGACTTTAGTGATTTAAAAAAAACAGCAGCCACCTGCTGGAAATTTCTGAAATTTGCTAACAGCCCATTTAAAGAGCACACTTCAAGAATAAAGTTCAAAGTAAATTTATTATCAAAGTACATGTCACCATATACAACCCTGAGATTCAATTTCCTGTGGGCATACTCAATAAATCCATAATGGAATAATAACCATAACAGAATCAATGAGAACGCACCAACCTGGGTGTTCAACCAGTGTGCAAAAGACACAAGCTGCACATACAAAGAGAAAGAAAGAAAGAAATAGTAATTAATAAATAATGAGAACATGAGATGAAGAGTCATTGAAAGTGAGTTCATAGGTTATGCGAACAGTTCAGAGATGGAGCGAGCGATGTTCTTCCCTCTGGTAGTTCAAAGACTGATGGTTGAGAAGTAATAACTTCCTGAAGCTAGTGGTGAGAGTCCTGAGGCTCCTGTACCACCACCTGTATAGTACTGTAATTTTATCTATTGCACAATACTGTCACAAAAAAAAAACAAATTTCATGTCACGAGGGATGAAGAAGCTGGTTCTGATATGGGTCTCTATCATGAACTGCGAGTGAAAAGGGGTTAGGGAGTGGGGAATCATGGTTGGGAAAAAGGGGAAAGGGAGGGGAGGGAGCAGGAAGGACCAGAGAGGCCTTCGATAACTATTAATAAATCAATTGTTTGGAATCAGATTACTTTGCCTCGTGTCTCAGGACTGACGTCTGCACCCACACGCCCCCAACCCGACACCCCTCTGCTAGTTGTCCCACACTCCTCCCAAGACACTCCACCCTCACCATTCCCAACATCCTGACTTGGTGTGCCTTTTGTTTTAAAATATATAGGGCAGGGCGCCTCTACAACCCACACCTCCAATCTCTTCTCATTGATTGGAACAGTACAGTGCAAGGCACAAAAAAATTACTAAGTTACAGTAATAAATAAATAAAAATAGTGGTCATGGTCTGTTCTGAAATCTGATGGCAGAGGGGAAGAAGCTGCTCCTAAAACATTTGAGTGTCTTCAGACTCCTGATCTTCTCCTTGATGGTAGCAATGAGAAGAGGCATTTCCAAGATGGTGAGGGTCCCTAATGATGGATGCCATCATCTTGAGGCATCGCCTATTGAAGATGTCCTCAACAGTGGGGAGAACCAGGGCCCATGATGGAGCTGGCTGAGTTTACAATCCTCTGCAGCTTTTTCTGATCCCGTGCATTGTCCCTTCCACAGCAGACAGCAATGTAACCGGATTTTCACTACACAAGCGTAGAAATTAGCTAGGATGTTTGGTTGTATACAGAATTGCCTCAAACTCCAAATAAAAGAGCATAAAATGCATCCACAGTTTGGATCTAGGTTAGATCTATGAAGATGCTGACACCCAGAAACTTGAAACTGCTCCTCCTTTCCATTGCAGACCCTTTGAGGATTGGTGTGCGTTTCCTTGACTTCCCCTTCCTGAAGCTCATGATCAGTTTCTTGGTCTTGCTCGTGTTGAGTGCAAAACCACTCAACCAGCCATTCTCACTCCTGTACGCTTCCTCGTCACCATCTGAGATTCTGCTAACAGCAGTTGTGCCACCAAATTTACAGATGGTGCTCACGTATGCATAGCCACACAGTCGTGGCTGTACAGAGAGTAAAGCAGCAGGCCAAGCACACATCCTTGAGGTGTGCTTGTGTTGATTAACGAGGAGGAGAAAGGCTAATCTATGATCCAGGCTGACTGTCTCCCAACCAGAGGTTGGTCAGATAACTGGTCACTGTAGATTGTGCCTCATGTGTAGTTGAGTGGTTGTCTGGAGGGAGTCAATGGGAATGCGGGAAATGACACGATTAGTGTTGACATGTGCTCAATGATCGATGGACTCAATGGGCCAGAAATAGTGGCAGTACAGCCTCCCAAGTGTGGTGAACCAGGTCCAACTAATTCACCCTTCGATCAACCAGTCCGACCCTGTCAGGCTGCTTGCCCAACACCCAGTCCCAAAGCTGTTTAAACTGCAGCCAAGCAAACATTGGAACAACTGAAACTATTGTTTTGGACTCCACCAGTTCCCAGATTCTGTCCCTCTCACTGGCAAGCAGCTGAAGTTTACCGGACTGTCAGCAAAATGGTTTTATAAAGAACTCGGGCGTGTTTCTAACCACACATCACTACTCCCACTCTCAAAAACTAACCAACTATATCCACCCCACGCCCACCCGATCTGCTGATGAAACCTTTATCCGAGCACCTGGGTGTGATTGTCAAAAACACTCCCATCTTCTACAAATACCTGGACTCACTTCAAATCTCCTTCACCCAGGCTAACTCACAGTGGCATTTGCTCAGGGCCCTCATCTTAAACCCTTGATTTCTATCATTCACACTACCATCACCCCCTGCCACAATTATCCTTTGCCCACCACCCTCTGACACTAAGCACCTCCTTAGCTCGTTTTTGCTGACCCCTTTCCCATTCACTATGGTCTGACAGTGGTTCTCAGAATGTCTGAATTAGAGGCTGCAGCCCCTGAGCTCCTTCAACCTGCTTCTCTATTTCACATGCTCATCACATTCCATCACCTCCGGCACCCCCATCTTTAATTTCTCCACAACAATTCTGAGGCTCCAACTTATCAATGCATCTGGAAATCCCAGCACATCAAGACATTCTCATTTATCCACAGCACGTTATGTCTTCAAAGAATTAATGAACTGGTCAAATGTGACACCCCTTCCACTAAACCGTGTTGACTTGGCCCAGTTACCTTTAGTTTTCCCAGTACTTTATTACAACTTTTAATAATTGTCTCTAACATTTCACCCCCCCCCAGATGAATACTGAGCTAACTGCTGTTTCTCCATCATCAACCTTACTTGAATAACGGAGTTCACTTTGCTCCTTCCAATCTAATGGAATCTTGTCCAATCTAGAGAACAGTGGAAGATTAAACTAATGCATCATTGACCCCCAATGGCCAATTTCCTTTCCCACTGCACAATACAAGACCAAGTATAGCTCGTTATCTGGTTGGTTCTGGAGAATGCTGACCCAAAAAAACTAGCAAAAACCCTTCATAAGCTCCTCAGTCCATTGCAGTTTTTCAATCTACACACATCACCACACCTTTAATAGGGTCTATTACTTCTGCTGTTATACTGCATCCTGTGGTGGGGTTACAGGTAGAGGGGTCCGACCGTGACGCAATGTCACACCTCCGCCGAACTGCTTGTACAACCCGATTTCCCGATCCAAAGCCATCCCTCCATTTAAGACAATTTTGAATTAACATCCTCTTAATAACTCCCCCTTTCTGCTCTTGCCTGCATTCAGATCCCCTCCCACGCTCCGGCAAGGGTCAACACATTCACCCATTAGTGGTTACCACTCCTGGAACCATGTTAAATTGAGACCCGTCACCCCAACACAAAGAACAACATTTTACAAAGAGCAGAAAGCTCTCATTTGAGAGGCATGATAACAGAGCAGTTAATATAATGCCATTAAAGCATAGGCAACTGGGGGTGTGGGGGGGGGGGTCACTTCCTGCCGCTGCTTGTGGAGTTTGTATATTTCCCCCCCCCCCCCCCCATGGCAGGGCTTTCCTCTGGGTGCTGCAGTTTTCCCCCACCTTCCAGAGACATACGGGTTAGTAGGCTAGTTGGGTGGCACGTGCTCATTAAGCTTGTTACCATGTTGTAACTCTAAAATTAAAAAATAATCGTCTTTTTTTCTGCAGATACCACAAAACCCCTGCTGCTTGACATATTACAAGGCAAAATAGTCAAACAGGGTCCACAAGTTCAGCTCCTACAGTTAAGTCCTTAGAATCCAGACTGACACTGCCCTGCGGTACAGGCAGTAGTCCAGGTTACAGATGGGAGCAAAGCCTGTCAAATGTCACAGACTATTGAGCACATTAGTCAAAGAGTGGTGCACAGAGGCACTCAGCAGGTTATTTAAAGATTATTTAAGGATTTATTTAAAGATACAGCATAGTAACAGGCTGCTTAGGCCCATGCCGCCCACTAACGCCCATAGTAACCAATCAGGTTAACCAATTAACCTGCTAACCCGTACGTCCTTGGAGTGTGGGAGGAAACTGGAGCACCTGGAGGAAACCCACACATACAAACCTTACACAGACAGCAGCAGAATTGAACACAGATCGCTGGTGTTGTGACAGCATTACGCTAACCACTGCAGTACCATGCTGGCCGTTCCGATGTGGGCTGAGGCCCTTCATCAGGACTGGAAAGGAAAGATAAGAAACTTTTCTTCACATATCACCCACTGCATTCCAAAGCCAGCTCACTGACTCAGTGTCACACATTCACTTGATATGTCACAGCACCATTCATGCGTGCCCATACCCATTTGTACTGTTGCATTCCTCAGTTTTGAAGTAGTTCACCCCCCCGCCCCCCGCCAACAGGACACAGGAATGAATTAACCATTGACGCCCACTCACCTTCGCAGAACACCCCCGAGAAGGGAGGCGTTGAGACACTCAGGGGGGGCGAGGCGTCTCTGAACCTCGGCCACCGTCACCTTGTACTTTGATGTGGAGCTGAGGAGGGAGAGCCGGCCGGGGACTGAGCAAAACACCTCATTGAGGTTTGTGACGCCACCGATCAGACTGTCCTTCTGATATGAGAGTGCCGAAAGTGCCATGCCCCTGGGTATTGTCACCGGTCCTTGGGAAGGGAGAAGAGTGAAGGCCAGGTTAGTCAAAGAACACTCAAAATTCAGATGGGCAGACAATGAAAAGCTGTGCACTTTTACACATTGCCAGCATATGGTCAAAGACAAAACCAGGAGTACATAGAACAACAGAACAGTACAGGCCCTTCCACCCATGTTGTGTTGACCTTTTAACCTACTCTTAGATTAACCTAACACTTCTCTCCTACATAGCCTTCCACTTTTCCATCTATGCATCTAAGACTTTCCTGAATTTATCTGCCTCTAGCACCAGTTACTGCCAGGGCATTCCACAACCCCACGATTCTGTTTAAAAATATAACTTTATCATCCCCTCTATACTTTCCTCCAATGATCTTAAAATTGTGCCACTTTGTATCAAATCACTTCCACTCTTGGAAAACATCTCCACACTATTCAATCTATGCCTCTTAGCTTGTGAACCTCTACCAAGATACCTCTCACCTCTATCTTTGCTCCAGAGAAAAGCCCTAGCTCACGCAACCTATCCTTATAAGACAAGTTCTCTAATCCAGGCAGCTTTCCTGGTAAATCTTCTCTGCACCCTCGCTAAAGTAACTACATCATTCCTATAACAAAACAACCAGAACAGAACACAATATTCCAAGTGTGGTCTAACCATCTATTACCTTAAAGGCCAACATGCAATACACCTCAACAACCCTATCAGCTTGTGCAGGAGCCCCAAGATCCCGGTTTCTTCACACTAAGTATCCTGCTTTCAGCCCTGTACTCTGCCTTCCAATGTGACCTTTCACAGCAACTCACTTCACAATTTTCCATCTGCCATTTCTCAGCTCAGCATCCTGTCAATGGTCCAAGAGAACAAACCCTAAAAAATTAAATGCAGCACAACTTTGAGTGTTGGAACACAGGTAAAAGTTTAAATGGCATGTTGCATTATGGGGGTACATGTGCACGTGTGTTGTTACAGCAGATCCAGGGGTAGAAACCTCCTGACACTGGTGGAAGTGGACTGCCTGTGGCTATTTTGGGCAGCGGCTGAGCAAACACGAACAGCTCCCTGTCAGCTGGATCAGGTAAGGTGTTAGGACAGGGACTCTTCCAGGGCAGGGGTGAAAGGGAACAAGGCAACCCTACTCTCCCAGCTTTGGGCTGAGTGTCTTCATCTTCACAGCCCAATCCAAGCTACAGAGTGGGAAAAGAAACACTGCGGATCTCAACGCGAGTCTGGACAATGCCAGAAGGTACAAGTTGTGAAGAATGTTTATGTACCTTAAGCTGCTTTCCCCCCGCCCCACTCTCCCCTTCCTCAAAGTTGCCTGTTCACCGCTAAATTACCACTAATAGCAATCACCGCTAAATTACCACTAATAGCAAACAGTCAATATTTTCACCAGTGTAGGGTCAACCCAGTTGTTCCTGACTCGTGTCTCCTCCATCCTGACCTTGGGCATTGAGTAGGTGAAGGTTCACCCTTCCAGCTGTCTGGGATTGCTCAGATCCCAAGCTGGTAGGTTAATGGGGCTGCATATATTATACTGGACATACCCCTGATACAAGTTGCTGAGAAGCTAACGAGCACGCAAGACCAAGAAATAGGAAGAATACAAATGAGATCGAGAGAGATGCTACAGATTCAAAGGGCTAAATGGCTTCCTTTTTGCTTCCTGAACCAAAGTATGCTTCCTTCTTCCTCTTGACTAGATGTTCCACCTTTCTGGTCAACCATGCCTTTCCCTGCCTCAAAGGGATCATAATTCATCTTCCCAATTAAATCCTATACTGTCTGTTTCTATCCTTATCCATTGCTATGCTAAAGGTCAGGGAGGCGTGCTTCACCACCTCTGAAATTCTCACCTACTGAGAGATCTGTCACCTGACCAGGTTCATTGCCTAGTACTGTACTACATGAAGTATGGCCTCCCCTCTGGTGCACCAGGAATCCACTCTTGGCAAACTTAAATCCTGTCCCATCTAAACCTTTACATTTTTACACCAATCAATTTAGGGAAGTTGAAGTCACCCATGACAACCCTGTTGTTTTTGCAACTTTCTGAAAACTGCCACCTGCTCTGCTCCTCAGTGTCCTAGGTAAAAGGAATATCAATAAACTGTCTCCTCCACAAGATTAAAGGAGCTTTGAGGTCAAGTGTCCAACATTCCTCCTACACATTTCTGGGTCCAAGAGGAGCATTAGGCAGCATACAAGGAGCTCCTTGTTCTTCTCCATACAGAGTTAGAGTCCAGGCTGGCCCATAGGACACAGTTTAATATTGCATTACTGGGACAGCATACTAACTCCCAAGTGAGACACCAGAGAGTAGGATTTACATACTACACCTTACTCAGGAATAACAGAATCAGGTTTAGTATCACCAGCATTATGAAATTTATGGCAACAATACATGATAAATAAACAAAAAACTCAATTACAGCAAGTGTACATAATGCTCTACTCGCATTATCAGCCAAGTAATTCATCCCTTTGGACGGTTCCTTCATATACAAATATCTTCAAATCCCTGAGTGCCACAGTAAAGGGTACGAGCATTTAGAGCCTGGACAAAGGACTGGCAATGCAAGGGTGTTGTGGGTGGTGATGTGTCCATGTACACATGGCCATCAACATTGCTGCTGGGAGAGGCTGTAGCTTTGGGAACGACGGTTTAGAAATGGCAGATCAAATTTTACAAACAAAACAGACCTCGGCCACAGCATGCTATGAGTGAACATTTCCGATCGTGCTGGGAGGTCGGGCTTCATGCCCTGGATGGTGTGAGCTTCTCGAATGGTGGAGCTGCTCCCATCCAGGGAAGTGGAATGTATTCGGCCACATTTCTATCTTGTACATGGTGGAAAGGCAGGTGGGTGCAGGAAAGCAACTACTTGCCACAGGATACTCAACTTCAGGCCCATTCTGTAGCCACCATATTATCAACACAGTAACGTAGAGATCAGCAGAACATTATTCCAGCGCCAGTGACCAGGTTCAACTCCACCACAGCCTGTGAGGAGTTTGTATGTTCTCCCTGTGACTGCACAGATTTCCTCCGGGTGCTCCAGTTTCCTCCCACATTCAAGACTTATGGGTTGGTAGATCAATTCTTCACATGGTTGTAACCAAGCAAGATGGACTTGAACCAGAAACCATACTGTATTTATAAATAGCTACATAAAAATGGTGACTGGTCCAATGGAATTCATGATAGTCGACGACAGGAATGACATTGAATGTCAAAGGTAGGAGATAGGACTCTTTTTGGAGGTGGTCACTGTGGCACTTTTGTAACACGAATCAGCCCACGTCTGAATATCACTCTGGATTTTACTATATGCAGACATGGGTTGCCTTGTTTGCCGAGGAGCTGACAAAGGACATGAATATTTTGTACTTGTTCGCAAACATCCACAGTTTGAACTTGCTGTTGGAGAAATGGTAGGTTGATGAGATAGCTGAAAGTGGTTGGGACATGGGACATGACTCTGTGGCCCAGGATAAATGATCTGCCACAAGCAGAGTCTTCTTGCTTTGTACGAAGTACAACTAGAACAGTTTCCTCTTGATACGCTTTGACCCCAGTTTTACCAGCTACAGCATTTGATGCCACCATGGTCAAGGACAGACACTGTGCCCTCACCTATGGGATTCAGTTCTTTGCACCACATTTGGATAAAGTACATGATGAGGCGGCAATAGTCCTGGTGACAACCCACCTGGGTGATGTCCGATTTCCATCACTTTGCACGTGATTGACAGAAGATTGACCAGTCAGTAATTCCCGCATTCAATTTGACTTTTTGTTAATGAAACAGATATAAAGGTAAATTTTCCACGATGCTAGGTAGCTGCCAGTAATGTAACTATACTGGAATACAAGTTGGATCACACATTAGAGATTGCATACAATTCCATCTTCTTTGCTACAAAAATAATAAAGTCTGGAAGAAACTGCAGCAAGGACATACAAAGCTGTTTCTCTGAATATGAGGATTAGCTCTCAGGAAGGATTGAGTTGGTGATATTCTATTTCTCAGGTAGAGTCAACAAACTTTGAAGAGGACTTTTAAAGTAATTAAGTTTGATAGGGTTAGTGGGAAGAAACACTATCCAGAACAAAGCAAAGAGAGTGCAGTCACAATTCAAAGAATTTTAGGAAAAATTTCATAACGAGGTGCAAATGAAAAGCTCACTGAACATCTACAATAAAGCCTTTTTAAAAAAATGGACCTTATTGAAATAACTGGGATGCTAACCTCCGGCTATCATTCCTGTAAACACTATTCACATCTCAGCACAAATCTATTGCTATTATAGTCTTTGTATTAATCAATCAATCAAAAGCAAATCAACAAATCAGAAAATGCTCATAGCATTTATCTAGCCTCTTTCAAAACTTCAAGACAGTTGCTTGCAGCAAATTAGCACTTCTGTGTTTGAACTGGGGAGCAGGGGAGAGAGAGAACTCTGGGAATGGGACTGATGAGAATACTCAGAGCTAGCAAGGACTAAATGGGCAGAATGGCCTTCTATCTCATAGAAAAATGAATATGGTAATAAATTGTTCTACAGGAAATGTAAAAATTGACATACAGCATGATAAAGACATATCACTCAAAACTCTAAGAGCCAGTATAGATTTGATAGATCAAATTCCCTCCAATGTCTTACAAAAATATGGGGAAAAAATTATCACAAGCATTGAAAACGAGTTATGTACTCTCAGGTGAAAATACATAGCAAAGAGCTAAAATGCTCCCTTCCTGGGTTAAAATGTTAACCTCTGTATAAGCATGTATTTCTCTATTGAGGCATGGAATTCATGAGCACTCTGTGAACAATATTATCCAAACCCATGAAAACCTACTGCATGACAAGTTTTAATAAGGGTTGCAAGTTCCCAAGGTCTCAAACTACCAAATTACTGGTGTGTGAAAAAGTCACCAATTTCACAGCCAAGATAACTATCTATGAAGATGGTTGGAGTTAATTAGGCTGCATATACAAAGTGTTAAATAACTACACCACTTACAAAACAAGGTGTTCTCAATGAGAAACTCACCACAATTACTGCACTGGGAAAGTTCTGCCTAGTCACACAATCCAGACAGCCATCCTTAACCAGTTTTGAAAGAGCGCGATGCTCCTCTGGGGCATAGAAATCTAACAAATTCCTTCCTCCCCACCACTACCAGTTAGCATCCAGCCTACTGGATCAATATGGTGGCTCAGTGAATACAGGGCAAAGTTGTAGTTGCAGCTGGTGGTATCACTTCTTGGCAGACAAGAGAGGGAAGAAAAGTAGGGAATATGCCTAAATGATCAGGGAACAGAGGAGGGAAACATGCACATCCAGCCTTTCTGTTTTAAGCAGATAGACACAGCCCAAGCCATAGAGAAATACTTGTCCCACCAAGACTGCACAGACAATTAAGTTCAAAGTAAACATATGTCACCATATACAACCCTGAGATTCTTTTCTTACAGGCATACTCAGTAAACCCAAGGAACAATAGAATCAAAGATCCAACCAACAGGATGGACAACCCATGATGCAAGAGTCAACTGCAAATTCAAAAGAAAAATAAATAAAAACTATCAAGAACATGAGATAAAGTCTTCTCCATGGGAATAGTTCAGTGATGGGGCAAGTGGAGTTGAGTCAATTTATCCCCTCTGGTTCAAGGGCTTGATGGTTGGGAGGTTATAACTGTTCTTGAACCTAGTAGTGTGGACATAAGGCTCCTGTACCTTCTTCCTGATGGTAGCAGTGAAAAGAGAGCATGACCTGGGTACTGGGGGTCCCAGATGGAGCACTCCTTGTAGGTATGCTCAATGGTGGAAGAGGGTGGTGGGGAAGGAGGGGGTTCCTTTGATGGACTGGGCCATATCCACTTTTTGTAGGAAGTTCTGTTCAAGGGCATTAATGTTTCCATACCAGGCCACAACGCAACCAGTCAATATACTCTCCACCACACATCTATAGAAGTTTGTCAAAGTTTTAGATGTCATCTGAATCTTTGCAAACTTCTAAAGAAGTAGATGTGCTGTCATGCATTCTTTATAATTGTACTTACCTGCTGGGCCCAGGACGGATCCTCTGAAATAACACCAAGAAATTTAAATTTGCTGATCCTCTTGTCCTCTGATACCCAATGAGGACCGGCTCATAGACCCCTCATTTCCTCCTCCTGAAGTCAATAATCTGCTCCTTGGTCTTGCTGACATTCAGTGAGAGATCGTTGTTGCGGCTCCGCTCAGCCAGATTTTCAATCTCCCTCCCATATGCTGATTTGTCACCACCTTTGATTCTACTAACGACAGTGGTGTTGGCAGAAAACTTGAATATGGCAATGGAGCTGTGTGTGCTTAGCCTCACAATCATAAGTATAAAGTGAATAGCATGGGAGCCTGAGCACACAGCCTTGTGGTGCACCTGTGCCGATGGAGATTGTTGTTGCCAATCTAAACTGACTGGGGTCTGCGAGTGAGAAAATAGAGGATCCAATTGCACAAGGATATATTGAGGACAAGGTCTTGAAGCGTATTCATTAGTTTTGAGGGAACAATGGTATTCAATGCCAAGTTGCAATCGATAAAAAGCATTCTGATGTATGCATGTATGCTGCCCAGATGTTCTAGGGTTGAGTGAACAGCCAATGAAATGGCACCTGTTGTGCCAATTCACTTCTCAGACAAGAGTTGATGTTTCAACACCAACCTCTCAAAACACTTCACAGTGAATGCAAGTGCAACTGAACAATAGTCACTGAGGCAGGTTACCAGATTCTTCTCAGCCACTGGTATAATTGAAGGCTGCATGAAGCCAGTCGGTATCTCAAACTGCCAAAGTGAGAGGTTAAAGATATCAGTGAACATTCCAGCCATTTGATCAGCACAAGTCTTAGGAATCCCACCTGGGCCAAATGCTTTCAGTAGTTTCACCCTCCTGAAGGATGCCCTCACATCACCCTCAAGGATAGAAATTACAGGGTCATGGGCTGTGGGAGTTCGTGAAGATTTCTCCACATTAATATGGTCAAAGCAAGCACAAAATGCCGGGAACAAAGCTTTGTTTTGTTTTCATCTGTGTCACTTGGCTTCACTTTGTAAGTGGTGACAGCATTCAAGTCCCACCAAAGCTATTGAACGCCCTTCAGCAGCTCAATTTTGGTCCAGAGTTGCTACTTCACCTGTGAGATGGCTTTCTAGAGATCATGCCTGGACCTTTTGTATCTCTAGGTTACCAGATCCAAATGCCACTGATCTGACCCTCAGCAGATTGCCAACCTCATGGTTTATTCCGTGCTTCTGGCTGGGGAAGACAATGACTTTATGGGGACACACTCGGCTTGTCATTGACTGTTTTTATGAAGTCAATGATAACAGTGGTGTATTCATTCAGATCCTCGGAGTCCTTGAACACGACCCAGTCCAAGTTGAAGCAACCCCACAGCTGCTCCTCTGCCTCCTGCAACCACCTCTTTGTGGTCCTTCTCTGAAGCCTTTGTCTTTACGTAGGTAGAAGGAGAGACATGTAATCAGATCTCCCAAAATGCGGTCTGGGCATAGAACAGTAGGTATTCCTTCTCGTTCAATAGCAGTGATCCAGTACGTTGGGAGCCCTGGTGCTGCAGGTTATATGCTGATAATTAGGCAGGGATTTCTTCAAACAAACCTGATCGAAGTCCCCAACTATGATTTGAAATGAGTCAAGTTGGATTGTTTCTTGAAGGCTGTCATCAACAAACAATATCTTGTTTTTGGCAGTATGTAAACTGTAGTCATGGAGAATTCTCATCTTGATAAGTAGAATGGTCAGCACTTAATCATCAGACATTCCAGGGTGGGGGGTGGGGGGGACAAGAATATGACAGAATTGCCAGTCTGAGCACTACAAAGTGTTTATCATGAAACAAAGACCACCCCCCCCCCCCCCCCAATAACTTCTGCCTTCTCCAAATCAGCAGTTCGGTCCATCCTGTACATTGAGAAGCTTTTGGATCTTATTGATGCATTCAGCATGTCAGGAGCAAGACATGTCTCCATGAAACAGAATGCAGCAATTCCTCATTTCCCTCCAATACAGCAATTTTGCCCTTAGGTTCTCAATCTTGTTCTCCAGCAACTGAATATTTGCTAACAAAATGCTAGGCAGAGGCTAATATTTCACTATCCCTGCATTCCCCTCAGTTCCCATTATACCACCCACCTGTGCACTGGATGGCAATTAACTGAACAACTGACCAACTGACATGCCTTCAGGATATTGGAGGAAATTTAGCAAAGGAAGGAAACCTACAGTCACAGGGATATCATGCAACTCCACACTGACAACCCAGGAGTCACGATTAAAACCAGATGGAAATCCCACAGGGAGCCGTGCTCTGAGAAGATAGACACCAACATTTGAATCTGCATTGCTGAATGCTGTCTGGAGTTTCTGACCGTCTGCACCACTGTCTGGTGTGGGTGCTCCAATGTGCAGGATTAAAGAGGCTGCCAAGGGTTGTAGATACAGTCAACCCCATCATAGGTGCAACCATCCATGCCATCAAGGACATCTTCAAAAGTTGGTGCCTAAAGGTAGCGGCATTAGGGACTTTCACCACCTGGCACATGCCCTCTCATTGGGAGGGAGGCAGATCCACACTCAATGTCTTAGGAAGAGTTTCTTTCCCTCTGACAATTTTGAGCAGTCCATGTACACTACCTCACTATTTCCCTTTTGTACAATTTATTTTTAGTATCTTATAGTAATTTTGTAGGTCTTTGCACTGTGCTGCTGTACAAAACAAACTTCATGTTATATTAGACATTGATAATAAACCTGCTTCTGATTCAATCACCTCAACGACATCTCCTATTGCAAAGCCATGGATAAGTGGTAAAGGGAAAATAAAATCCGCCCAGTGTTTAGCAGCATAGAGTTACTGTTTAATTGGTTAGGTAACAAAAGAACCCACATCAAGAGGGGGAATCCAGCAGTGAAAAGTTTTGGAGATTACAGGCCCCAAACCATCTGTCCCTCCCAAGCACACCATACTTATTACATTGGGGCTCATCTTACTGTGACACTGTCCACAAGATGAACAGCAAAGGTGTTCACATTAACCTGACTGTCACACGGTGATGTACAGTATCAGGTATTCAGAATTAATGAAGCATGAAGAGTTTGGAAAAGGGTCTGATCGTCATTTTTAAACAGGCGTCCACAAATAACGGCTAGATCCAACAACAAAAAACAATATTGTTACAAGTCAATTATATAAACTCACTGAGGCCTCTAACATCCCTTCAAAGTGGTTTGATAGCCAACAGCCAAACACAGCCATGAAGTACATTTGGACTTAGAACCATGTCACAAGATTTGCTTTGCAAAGCTTTGATAGTGCAGAAGCTCAAGTTAAATTGCACTTTAACAAGGCGCTAAGAGCAAATACAGCCTTCATGAGATGACCTGCACTCTTAGGCTAGAAAACGCCAGTTTCGAGTAAAAACAACAGGCGTCCACTCTACACGTTTTTCACAATATCTCTGTCCACACTAAAACGGATGTTTGGGCGAATCTACTCCTACTGGGCATGCGCAGACACATCTACAGAAAACAAGTGAAGAGGAAACGGATATAATATTTATGTTTCCGCCGCGGCGTTGTGCTATTTCCATTGGTCAAAAACTAGAGTACCAACAACAGCAAAAGAAAGTTTTCAACAACATCTTCAAGGAATACAAAGAAAACCTCCGCTGGAAAAACCAGACCGGACTTCTTCGTTTAGACAGACAATGAAGTCGAGCTGTTTCTGAGAGTTACAAATGACTACAAAGTCAGCAAAGCAGTGGAGATGTTTAACTCCAAACAAACTATTAACGTAGACAATAAAGTAAACAACACACGCATGAAGCCGTCCCCTACCCAAGATCAACAACAGAGTGGAATCTCCTGCCGCCAGACCTGCACAGTATCTCTGACATTAATATTTTTAAAGATAAACTCAATCAACTTAGGGGATCTAGTCAAAAAAGCTCACTTTACAATTTAACTCTCACACCGTTCACACCGACTGCGCGTTATAATAGCCGTCCGGCAGTGCTTGCACAGGACCAAGCAGGAAAAGCATGTTGTTGTGTTGTTGTTATGACAACGTTTTCAGATATCTCCGTTTACCCCAACGCCAAACAATCGGTTTCAAATTTACACACTCTGGAGAGTGTTTTAGAAAAGCTCCGTTTTCAGGGGATGAAAACGCCGTTTCAGTGTGGACGGAAGGTCAAAACTATCCAGTGTATTGTGGACGTAGCCTTAATGTGCTGTTAGAGACATCATATGGTGCTAGGAAATGGCCCTCTTTAACAGATGGATACACTTTGGTATTGCATTAACAGGACATAAATGGGAGGAACACACTGAATAAAATATTATTTTCTGCAAGTTATCCTGATTTGCAACTGTATATCAGTACTGGCTATTCCTACCACACCACCCTAGAAAGCCGATTTCTACACTCAATTACATTGGTTCTCCCCCCACTCCCAATTAGTTTTGAGTTTACTTCCTTCCCGTTGACTCCTTGTCTCTGGTTTATGAGTAGACCACAATCAAAACAGTAGAAAATAGGAGGTGTAGGTCACCAAGCTCTTCTAGCCTACACCACCATTCAATAGAGATCAAAGAGACAACACTACAGCACAGAAGCCCATATAATCTATGTCAACCAGTCTTCTGCTTGTCAGCATTCAGACCTGAATAAACCGTTCTAAATATTTTAAATAAGCCTCTTATTTAGTAGTCTCTAATAAAAATCTCAACATCTATCTTGTCAAGTTGCCTTAGGATCTCATAGGTTTGGATAAGGTCATCCCCCATTTTTCTAATCTATTATGAATACAGAACTAAACTGTCTAGCTTCTCAAAATAGGACAACCCTCCATTACCAGGAATTAGCCTGGTGAGTCTTATCTGGACTACATCCAATGCCACTGTCCCCTTTTGGCTAAGGGACCTAAAGCATTGTTTTTCAGATGAGGCCTCAACAAAATCCTGCACAAATACAAAATCTCATCATTCTCCTACATCCACCTCGATACCTCTGAACTTCACACATTTACAGTCTTTTTGTTTTTCCTACTTAAGTGCATAATGCAACACTTCCCCACCTTAAACCCCATTTGCCTGCTTCTTAGTCAAATCATGCAAATCTGTCTCAGTCCTTTTGCAGGCTCTCAATGGCCTCACAAAATGCCCTTCTACCTATATTCATTAAACTTGTAAACCCTATGCTTCATTCCTCAGTTACTGATGTATGTAACAATTGGGGTTCAAGAGACAACTTCTCAGATATGCCACTTGCTACATCTCTCCAGCCTGAAAAGGACTCATTGATTCCAACTGCAGTATGGAGCATAGCATTTTTCAGGCACTGAAAGATCAGGGTTCAACTCTTGTCAGTCTGTAAGGAGTTTGTATGTTCACCTCATGGTTGCATGGGTTTGGTCCAGGTACTTTGGTTTCCTCCCACAATCCAAAGACTTACAGGTTAGTAAACTGTGGGCACCCCACGTTAGCACTGGAAGCATGGCGACACTTGTAGGCTGCCCCTAGCACATTTTCTGTGTGTTGGTCATTGATGCAAAAGACACATTTGACTGTGTTTCAATGTACATGTGACAAACACAGCTAATCTTAAAATCTTAATTTAAAAAAAATTCTAGTGATAGCTAGTTTTCAGCCCATGCCAATACTTTAGTCTCTTAATTTATGCATCAGCCTTTTGTGGCACCTTGTCAAATGCCTTCTGGAAATCTAAACACACATCTACAGGCTCCCCTTTATCAATTCTCTCAATAATTGAGAACAATTTTAATCAAATACGATTAGCAAGTTCAAATATGGGTTAGTAAATTTGCAGATGATACAAAGGTTGGCGGGATTGCGGATAGCATAGAAGATTGACAGAGAATACAGCAGGATATAGATAATTTGTAGATACGGGCAGAGAAATGGCAGATGGAGTTTAACACAGACAAATGTGAAGAATTGCACCTTGGTAGGTCAAATGTAAAGAGACAGTATACTGTTAAAGCAAGACCCTTAACAGTGTTGATAAGCAGAGGGATCTTGAGGTCCAAGTTCACAGCTCCCTGAAAAAGGCTACACAGATTAATAGAGTGGTTAACAAAGTATATGGCATGTTTGCCTTTATTTGTCGAGGCAATGAGTTCAAATGCAAGTTATGCTCCAGCTTCATAAAGCTCTTGTTAGGCTGCTTCTGGAGTATCGCATACAGTTCTGGTTGCCCGATTACAGGAGGGATGTTGAGGCTTAAGGCGGTGCAGAAATGGTTTACCAGAATGCTACTTGGATTAGAGGGTATGTTCTACGAGGAGAGAGATTGGACAAACTTGGAGCAGTGGAGGCAAAGGTAGATTATGAGGGGCATAATGTAGACAGACAGACAATCTTTTTCCCCAGTGGTAAAATGTCTAATACCAAAGGGCATGCATTTAAGGTGAGAGGGGATAAGTTCAAAGGACATGTGAGGAGCAAGATCTTTTACACAGAATGGTGGTGCCCGGAATGCACTGCCTGGGGTGATGGTAGAGGCAGATATATTAAGGAATTTTAAGAGGCTTTTAGACAGACATGAATATGAGGAAAACAGAAGGATATGGACGTTGTGCAGACAGAAGGGATTAGTTTAGTTGGCTATTTGATGACTAATATAATTGATTTGGCACAAAATTATGGACCAAAGGATCTGTTCCTGTGTTCTATAATTTCCACTTTATAAAGGAAACAAGAGATTCCACAGATGTTGGAAATGTTGAGCAACACACGCAAGTGCTGAAGGAACTCAGCAGGTCAGGCAACATCTATGAAGCATCTCTGTCCGAAATAACCGACCATTTCCCTCCATAGATGTTTCCAAGTCTTTTAGACCTATGATTTGGATATTTATCACTGTTTATCTATTGAACAATCACTTAGCTTACTTTATCCATTCCATCTAAGACAACTCCACCTTCATACCAGTATAATTTCCCTTACTGAAGTTAAAACAGTGGTTTTGATCTTGCGGTGCTCAGCTTCAAACAAATCTATAATTATCTTATTGTGGTCACTATCTCTTACAGGATCTTTAACCTCAGGACCCTATTCAAAGTTCAAAGTAAAGTTATCAGAGTACATACATGTCACCATATACAACGCTGAGATGCTTTTCCCTGTGGGCATACTCAGCAAATCCATAGAACAGGAACTGTAAACAGGATCAATGAAGAGCAAAGACAACAAACTGCAAATGCAAATGAAAATAACTAGAAATAAATAATGAGATGTGAAATAACAAGATAAAGAGTCCCTATAGTGAGATCACTGGTTGTGGGAACATCACAATAGATAGGTGTAGTTATCCCCTTTCGTTCAAGAGCCTGATGGTTGTGGGTGGTAACTGTTCTTGAACCTGATGGTGTGAGTCCTGAGGCACCTGTACCTCCTACCTGATGGAAGCAGCAAGAAAAGAGCATGGTGAGGACCTTTGATGATGGATGTTGCTTTCCTATGACAGTGTTTTGTGTAGGTGTGCTCAACGGTTAGGAGGGTTTTACCCATGATGTACTGAGCCAAATCCACCACCTTTTATAAGCATTGGTGTTTCCAAACCAGGTCGTAATGCAGCCAGTCAATACACTTTCCACCACACATCTATTGAAGTTTGTCAAGGTTTTTGATGACGTGCCAACTCTCCACAGACTCCTAAGGAAGTAGAGGCATCGTTGTGCATTTTTTTGCAATTACATTTATACGATGGGTCCAGGACAGGTCCCATCATATCAGACAGTGCCACCCGGGAATTTAACATTACTAACCCTCTCCACCCCTGATCGTCCGCTGAGTACTGGCTCATGGACCTCTGGTTTGCCTCTCCTGAAATCTACAATCAGTTCCTTGGTCTTGCTGACATCGAGTGGGAGGTTGTTGTGACACCACTCAGCCAAATTTTCAATCTCCTTCCTGTATGCTGAATCATCACTCTCTTTGATGCAGCCCACAACAGTGGTGTCGTCAGCAAACTTGAATATGGTGTTGGAGCTGTACTTAGCCACACACCTTTCTCTATTACTCATAACCAAATTTAAACCAGGTTTCTGTAACATACTTTTCTAAGCAGCAATCCTTGAATAACACCACAAAATACCTCTACAATGCACTTGCACTTATGTTGCAGGATAATAATACTCCTGTTAGGTCACAGCTGGAATATTGCATTCATTTCTGTTTGCCCCATTATAGGGAGGATGTGGAGGCTTTGAAGAGGATGCAGAAGGGATTCACCAGGGTGAGGGAGTGCATGTTCTATGAGAGATCAGACAAGCTTGAGCTGTTTCATCTGGAGTAGCAGAAGCACAGTAGAGACCTAAAATGGTCTCTTAAGATTATGAGAGACATAGATACAGGTGATATCCTTTTCCCCAGGGTTGAAATGTCTAATACTAGAAGACCAGCATTTAAGAGGGGATCAGTTCAAAGATGTGCAGGGCAAAGTTTCTTTCTGAAGAATGGTAGGTTGTCTGGAATGCACTGCCCAGGGCGGTGATGGAAGCAAATACAATAGATATGTTCAAGACACTCTTAGACAGGCACATGAATGCACAGATAACAGAGGGATATCAACATGGTGCAGGTTGAAGTGATAACTTTAGTTAGGGCATTTAATTGCAAGTTTAGTTAGTCAAGCACAATATCCTAGGCCGAGGGGTCAGTCCTGTGCTGTCCTGTTCCATATTCCACTTGCCCGCTTAGTTTATCCAATCATTCTGTTGCTAAATTTCTCCTATGAATATGGCAGTCCCCTTCAGATGCATCTCATGCTCCCTCAGCTACACTTCACTCTATCAAGGAGCCTATTGACTACTTCCACCTGTCTTCTTTACTGCTTTTTTTTTTGACTGAAACCAATTCTACATGGCTGTCTATTCCCTTTATATCAGACACAACATTGCTCCGGTACCTACCTTGATCAATGAGACTAATCCTCCCCCCTATTGACTTGTTCGTTTGGAATATATAACCCAGAATATTGATCAGCCAGTCCTGATCACTGTGCAGCCATTTCTCTATAAGAGCAACACGAGGATGATCTAATACGAATATATACATTGAAGAACAAAGATGCTACACTTCCCACCCGCCACCACCCACCCCCCCCGTGCATCCTCAAAACCTTTGGTCAACTCAGGGAAAGACCAATCTTAAACTCAGCTCACAGTCTACTGTAGAGATGATGCTCTCACTTCCTAATGGCTTAAACATAGGAACAATCTAGAGCAGCCATTTCAGAACTCCAGAGCTCCACACATAAAACTCCCTTAAGATTGCTGCACAAGTTGGTAGGGCAGTTACGAAGGCATATTGCATGAGGCGTATTTGTCAGAGAATTGATTTCAAGAGCAGTGAGGTAATATTGCAGTTCTATGATTCGCATATTCGACTGCACTTCAAGTATTGTGTTCAGTACCGGTCGTTTCGTTGTAGGAAGGACGCAGAAGCTTTCAGGAGGATGCAGAAGAGATTTACCTGGATTAGAAAGCATGTCTTATGAGGGTGGGTTGAACGAGCTAAGGCTTTTCCCATCCTCCTTCACTCCAAAGAGAAGTAATTTGACAGAGGTGTACAAGATAAAAGGCATGATAGATTGGACAGCCAGTGTCTTTTTCCTGGACGTAAATGGCTACCATGAGAGAGCATACTCTTAAAGTGATTAGACAAATGTATGAGGGGGATGTCAGAGGTAGTTTTCCTTTTTTTAAAAAAAGTGGTGTGTTCATGGAATGTGCTGCCGGGGTGGTGGCAGAAGCAAATACGTTGGCGACATTTAAGAGATTCTTAAACAGGCACATGGGTGGGAAGCATTAGAATGATTTTTAGAGTGGGTGAAGAGGTCAGCACAATATCATGGGCTAAAGGGCCCATGTTTATGCTCTATAGAAAACCCTTTAGGCCCACTGGAAAGATAAGCAATCTAACATCAGTGATCTCTCAGGCCAACACTGGGACCAGATCCTACACTCAAGACAGTCCCAATAAGTGTCTCTCTTCTCCAAACTCCCAAAACAAGCACTGTGGTTAGAAATTACCAGGCAGACAGAAAAAAAATTACAAGGATGTTCTAAAATCTCCTTGAACATATGCAGAATCAATGGATCTCAGCATGTCAGGCAACATCTATTGAGGGAAATGAACAGTTGGAATTTTGGGACCGGAACTTTCATTGAAATGTCAGCTTTTCACTTCCTCCAACATTTTGTGTTGCTCAAGATTTCCAGCATCCATAGAATTTTTTGTGTAAATTTTTTTTGCAGTCGCTGGTCCTCGAATGCCAAGAACAGAGCAGCCACATCCAAGAAAGCACAAAGCACCTCAAATCTGCACAATGAAACCAACAGTGGAAGTATACAACTCCACCATCTGGACCTCCTGTCTGAGCTGTGGCTCTTTATAGAGGATTCTTCAGCCCCAACAGATTTGGAGTGGCCAGTCAGATTGGGCCCTACAGACACACCTTGGAAGGGCAGAACCATCAAGCTGAGATAAACTAACCTCATTCTTGAACAAATCCATCAGAGACCAGAGAGTCATTCTACTTTACTTGGGTGTTGGTGACCAAACTAGACATAATAAAAGAGACAAATGCAACTCCACAACTGGTCAAAGCTTCACTGATCTCCACACACTGACACAAACATTGAACGGGAAATAAGAGAGGATGCCACATGTTGGGAGTTTTAACATCAATCTGAAAAATGGAGGGCAAAAGAATTAGAACTGAAAGTGTTAATGTAAAAAGACACCATCTCCATTAAACTTGGATCAGAAGGCCAGTGAACAAAGTTCCATATGCTGCTTCTTGTGTTTTTAATAAGTCACAATTAGTTCTGCTGCACATTAATTAATCCCAAAGGGGGAAGGAATGCAGGCTTTGGCTTTGATAGACCTGGGCAGGCAGATAAAACAATGTTACTAGCTTGTGTAGTGTTTATGGGGCTCTCTATAGTGTTTATGTGTTAACTAGGGGGCCGTGCACAATCCGGATTTGATGGAGACAGCCGTGAGAAGCACAGAGGAACACCTGGAGTAACTTCTGAAATGCCTGCTTCACTGCTACTGCTACTGCGTGATCAAGAATCTCTGGAGACGAAGGCCCCAAATCCTCGGCTTTGCCTATTGCCAGGGTCGGGGTCAAGGCACTTGGCAGAGATGTGCTCGGTGTCGGAGAGGTGGTCGGAGGCTCGGAGTTTTCAGACGGACTCGGAGTCGGACTGTGGTCAGATGTTTCCAGTGTGCTGCATCGGCAAGTTGGCGGCGCTGGAGGTTTACCGTCTGTGTGAGATGATGGGACTTGCGAGTGACTTTGAGACTTTTACCCTGCCATGATCTGTTTTTATCAAATTACGGTATTATTTTGCACTGTTGTAACTATATGTTATAATTATGTGGTTTATGTTAGTTTTTAAGTCATGTGTTTCCGTGATATCATTCTGGAAAAACATTGTATCATTTTGTAATGCATGCATTACTAAATGACAATAAAAGAGAACTGTGTGTCCTCAATCTAATAATCTAATCTTGCCAATGAGGCTGACTCAGGAATATATCAGAGTGTACGTTTAGCTAGGTCCTGCAACCAATCCCTAGTTAGTGTTCAGATGGTTAGGGTTCAAGTGAGGAAGAATCAGGATTGGATTTATTGTTATTGACATACGCCATGAAATTTGCTTTTTTTTAAAAAAATGGCAGCAGTGCAAGACATTTAAAAAATTACTACAAGTTACAAAACAAAAAAAAAGAGCAAAAGTGGAACAGCGAGGTAATGTTCATGAGTCGTTCAAAAATCTGATGGCAGAGGGGAAGAAGCTGCTCCTGATAAAAAGGTAACATTTCAAAGTCTTACCTCGAACAAAACTTAAATCTTGATTAATATAGGGGTAGAAATAGAAGGCTGACACAAGGTGCATCCATTTATCCTATCTGTACCCCTCAACGTTGTAAACCCAAGATCCCTTCTCATTCTCCTGTGATCCAGAGTCTAGTTAAACCCACATGCAGATAGGGAGCTTAGTAGCCCGAGAGTTTTGGTGAGTGGTAGAATCTGAGGGGAGTGGGAGGTTGATGGGATTGTGAGCAGCATAAAACAGGATGTGTAAATGTGTGGTTGGGAGGGTTAGTATTGACTCAGTGGACTGAAAGGCATATTTCCATGCTGTCCTTCTAAGTGTGAGGTGATTCAGTTTGGAGCCAAAAAAATAAAATCAAATCTAAATGGTTCAAACTTAGTGAGGAAGCTTGGGCTTCAGGGGATTTTCAAACAGTTCTGGAGCTGAGGAAGCAGTTATGTGAAGGGAGAGAAAAGGATGGAGATCTAAAATCTGTTCAAAATAATGATCAAAGGAGAAATAAAGTGACACCTTCACGGTGGAAATCACTAGACCACACAAATTTAAATTAATCAAATGACAAAGGGAAGCAGAGGAGTGGTTTCATTTTCAATAAAATGCAGGGCCTGTTCCAGTTTGGGATGAGGGCCGATCTTACTGAAACATTCCTGCCTGAAGTGATTGAAGATGACGAGATGTTAATTTTGACATCAAACCTGATAAAATTAAGTTCAAAAATAAATACTAGGAATAGAGAAAATATTTGTACTGGTCAGAACCCATTGTCCCTCTGCAGACAGGCCACTGCTGCTTACTGAAGGCCAATAAGAAAACACAAGCACCTCTACTTCCTCAGATGGCTACAGAAGTTTGTCCTGTCCTCATCGATCCTCAGTGTTCATAGATGCACAACTTAAAGCATTCTATGTACGCGCGTGACAGTATGACAGCTGCTCGGCCTGTGACCGCACAAAACTGCTGAGAGATGTGGATGCTGTTCAGCACATCGTGGAGACCAGCCTCCCCTCCGTGGACTGTCCATGAATGGTGATGAAATTGTCTGCAGATTCAGGCCCTTCAGCCCATCAAATCCTTGTGGATCATTTTGTTCACTTGTGCCAACCTCACTAGCTCACATTAGATCCTTCAATACCTTGCCTATTTAAGTGTCTTTCTAAATGTATCTTTAACACAAATTGTATCCCACTTCATTCTCCCTGGTAGCATGTTCAGGTATTAGTCACTATTCATATAAAAATCTTACCCTTCAAATCCTCCTAAACTCTGTCCACTTACATTATACCTCCGGTTTTTGATATCTCTACCATGGGAAAAATCATCTGACCGACCTTTGCACCTCATGTCCAGTTACCCTTCGCACCCCAGGGATAACAAAACCAACCCATCCGATCTCCCCCCACAAACAAAATGCTCAAATCCAGGCCACGTCCCAGTGCATCTCCTTAACACTCTCTCCCACCACAAGCACAACCCTCGGTCAAGTTGTCCCAAAGGACATTTTCAGAACAGTGCTCCTTTCCCTAAAGACTCAAGATACAATGGATTCAGATACTTTGATATTAGGATTTAACTGTTAAGGGTTGTCCCCTCCCCTACCATCTCCAAGCTCTAACCTGTGGGCACCTTAGCAGTGTGGAGGAGAGAATGGTCAAGGTCCACCTCTAAAAATCACGCAGCTACCACACAAGTTGACAGGATGGTTAAGGCGGCGTACAGGGGTGCATTGTCCTTCATTAGTTGGGGGAAATGGTGCAGCTCTATAAAACTTAGGGTCGGCCACACCTGAGGCATTATACAAACCTTCCCCTCTTCACGAACAAAAGGCAGAACCTCAAGAAGGTGGCATCCATCATTAAGGTCTCTAGCTATCCGGGACATGCCCTTTGTGTCCAGTTCTAGTGGACTTATTGTGGGAGCAAAGTGGAGGCTTTAGAGAGGTTGCAGGGGAGATTTAACTGAATGCTGCCAGGATTTGGATTGGAGAAGCTTTTTGAGTACTGAATGGCATTTAGATAAGGGGCTTAAATCTGCTCACAATACTCCAAGTGCAGTCTGACCACTGCCATACAAAGCCTCAGCACGACATCCTTACTCCTTGATTGTAGTCTTCTCAAAATGAATGCTAACATTGCATTTGCCTTCCTTACCTCCAACTCAACTTGTTCAACTTTAGGGAATCCTGCTCAAGAACTCCCAAGTCCCTTTGCACCTCTAATTTTTCAAATTTCTCCCCATTTAGAAACAATCCAAGCCTTTATTGCCACTGTCTAAAGTTTCTCTAAAGTTTCGTCAACATATCCAGGTGAATACGAGGAAAGATTGGGCAAGCTGGGGCTGTTCTCTTTGCAGTAAGAGGGACGAGTGGTGTAGTATGGTAAGAGTCATAGAGAGAGTCAACAGCCAGTGCCTCCCCTGACCCCGCACCCCCCCCCCAGAATGGAAACAGCTAATACAAAAGGGCAAACATTTAAGGTGCTTGTATGAAGGTAAAGAGGGAATATCAGAATTTTTTTTTATTAAAAGTCAGAGTGTAGTGGGTGCATAGAACTCCCTACCAGGGGTGATGGTAGAGGCTGATTCAATAGCGACATTTAGGAGGCATCTCAAATAGCCATCCATTTCTCTTTCAATCAGGTGCCCATGTGGCTGGGAAGTGTTAGATTGACCTTGGAGAAGGTTAAAAGGTCAGCAGAACATTGTGGGCCAAAGATCTGTACAATGCTGTATTGTTCTATGTGCCAGTATTTTCAATAAATTTGCTACAGCAGAGTATTACCCTTGTTCTGAAGAGCAGCCACGCACCATACGTTTCATAACAGAGGTCACTAGGTGACAATTGAAGACAGGAATCCTGCATTTATCCCCCCAGGAAAGTTGGCAAAAATTATGAGCCAGACGCATGAGCAAGCGGAAAGAAATTGAGTTTACATTAAATTATTTTCTCATTCAAAAAAATCTGGATTACAGTCACTGGGTGATAACCCAACAATCAGTTTTCAGATCAATACTGCAAGTTAGATCCCAGCCAACATTAACCAGGAAACTTCCCAGCTTTTATTCAAGTATTAACTGCTTCATTCTGTGGCGTCAGCACAAAGTACGCATCAGCAAATGTGCAGGAGACACAGCCATAAATACAACTGCTCATGCCCCTCGTCCAGAAGCTGATTAATCCGCTTACTGTAGGGAACTGTTACTCAAACGGACAGGGGCAGAGCGGTGTGAAATTCGATGCCAAAGGAGCAAAGGTGATGTTTGAATAGTGTCTGGCTCCCAAATACATCAGGAGTGGAGATGTTCCATTCTGAACCACATTTGGATTGCTTTTAGAGTTGGTTGACACTTGATTTAATCAAGCAACACTTCAATAAATTCATGTAATCACTGCATTAACCTGCAGCATTTTGATTTCTTAGTGAAATATTGATACGATTTCTTACTATACAGGGCATGCCTCCTCTTTAAGGAGATATTGACACCTAGTGGTAGTGACTGTTTTAAGCTTCACTAGCAGAGAGAAGAGAGGCAGACACACAGGCACACGGAGATCAGTGCATGGTGTTACAAGGCCAACACTGGGAACCACTGCAAAACCTCGCTTGGCTCAATGCCTTAATTCCGGAGGAATGCCCCAGGACCACGTGTTTGGAAGCGTGGGGAGGATAAAATGAGATGTACAAGGATTGGTCGAAAAGCATGCTTGATGGTTAGAACACACCACAGGAAACTGTTTCAAGCTGCTAAAAGCTGGTAAGATACTTTGGGTTGTGGCAATTGAAAAGACTGACAGTCTGATAGTTAACAACAGGATAGTCTAGGCAAATTCCAAGACAACAGTAAAGAAAGTGCAAAGACTTGAGCAAGATGGAACTAATGAGGTGGTGAGAGTTGGGGGGTGGGGGGGGCGGAAGAAGGGCGAAGGGAAGGGGGAGAGAAAGTTTTGCAAAATAGAGATGTCCTCCAATCTGTGGGAAGATGTGAAATACGCAGAAGGAACAACAGCTCTGCATCAATGTTCCACAGTAAACAACACTGTGCACAAACATTGAGCAATAGATGACAAAACAAGAACAGAAATAAGACTTCGTCATCAGTGATATCAAACCCATCCATAGCGGTGACTTGTAGTGTTACATTAAGATGGTGCTTGACAACTGCTTTAAATTAACAATGCAATGCATTTATACTTCGGCAGTACCTAAAGCAAGAATGCAAAGTTTTGACCAAACTAGTCTCCCCGTCAGACAATATTCAAGTGTAAAATGGCAGACTGAACATTTCAAAATTAATAGCAGGACTATACAACAACTGCTGGATAGAAAGAATTGTCCAGCCATCAGCTTTAGGTATCAGAGTAAAATGAGACAGGCAATGACTTTAAGACTATTTAAGGGACTGTTGAATATTGAAACACCACACCCAAGTGTTCCATGACATGTTAAGACAAGTCGAGAGAAAGAAGTGAATTACTTGCAACAGGGCAGTAAACCCAACGCATTTCATACACTAAGGAATGAGCTGAAGGAACCATGGATCCAACAAGAGGACACAACTGCTGTGGCAACAATGACCTCGCACATCATACCAGGCCCAAAAAAAGGGTATACGACACATTCACCTAGATGCCAAAGATGAACAATTCTAGCCTTGCCAACTATTGCAGATATTTCCTGTAGTAGGTGAGTTTAGGGCCAGTTGGCACAACCTCAGAATACACATGTCCCTTCAGAAGAGATGAGGAGGAATTTCTTTAGCCAGAGGCTGGTGAACCTGTGGAATTCACTGCCACAGACGGTTGTGGAGACCAAGCCATTGGGTATATTTAAAGCAGAGGTTAATCTTTGATCAGTAAGGGTGATTACTAAGGGTGTCAAAGGTACCAGGAGAACAGGGTTGAGAAGAATAATATAAAAGAATGGCAGAGCAGACTTAATAGACTGAATGGCCTAATTCTGTTCCTATGGCTTATGGGCTTCCATCCTCATGGAGCTAGCCTGCAATTTTTAAAGGTTCTGCCATGCATTTGCATATTTAAATTACATTTAACACTTTTCATACTTTTTGTAAAAATGCTAAAGTGTACACCATTTAGGGTGCAAAATTCCGCAGCAGCATCGTCTAGTCAAGTGCCAAGTTCCTCCAACACAAATTAAGCAAGAGGATTGAAAGGACCCCAATCACTGCAGCTAATTTTGGTAATGTTTGGTTTTGGAAGAGTCCTGAAGCAAAGATCTGAGACTATTACAAAAACTTTGAGGCCTACAGAGATGCAATGACCATGGAATGCTGTTAAACTTGAAAATGAAACTTTGATGACAAGAAATACCTCTGACAGACAGATTACTATGAAAAGCTGATTTTGATTTTAATCCAAAGCTTAACAGAGTTGGAACAGCAAGCATCTGCATATTTTCTTTTGTTTCAGATTTGGAAATGTTAGGTTTAGATTGCAACACAAGACCAAAGCACTGCTTGCTGAGTATCAGACCGAATTACTGTCACAACTGCCAGATATGGAGAAAAGACTCAAGCTGTATGCAGAGGTCCTCTGTGTAGGAGAAAGATGACTGCAAATGTGCTGGTGTGGTTAAGCAGTCATCAGCACACCAGCTCAAGGAAGAAGTTACTCCACAATATGTTTCCACCCGGATTTAGAGCACCAATGATGCAGAATGTTCAAAGGTAGCTATTAAAATTTCAAAAGCATTGCAATTTAAAGATTCCCCCGAGCAGTCTATTCCTGCCAAATGTGCTTTCCCCCCAGCGCCAGGCATCCTGTCTGGATGGAGATGGAGACACACTGACGGGTTCAGAAACAGAACCACCTTTCTCATCCTGTCCCGAGATGACATCAGAGCTCCCAGAATGCCTCCCTCCACTCCTTCTGTCTTTTGAGGCAGATAATTATACAAATGCAATTAACTTCCAGGAGAACAACGCAATTCTGTTATTTTCAACGGTACCTCAACGCAGCATGTTACATCAGTGGAATCCGACAGCCTGCACTAGTCGTGGGTGCCAAGAATTTTAAAAATGCATCGAAAAGTGTGATTTCTTCCCAGTCAGTGGCACTAAATGTGCAATATGTTTGCATTACTACATTATACACTGCCTCTGAAAATAGTGTCATTGAACTTCTTGGCAGATGTCAATTTGGCTCAGTGTAGTTCCATTGAAGAATCATTACTAGAGCACAAAATTGTGAATGGGATCTGACCAGGTGGGGGCTGACATTGTGAACCACAAAATTATCTACAATCCTTTAAACTACCCAGGAGCCCAAAACAAATAACAACAACAATGGTCAGAGTCACTTCTAGGACAGTGTCACTCACCAGTCTCACCTCTGGAAGACAATGTTAGCCACCACTGCTATTGTTTGTGTAATGTCCTTGCTTTAGTTATGTTTCCAAATCCCTCCATGTATTGGCGTGCTTACTTTAACCTGGGTTAGTAGGAACCTCTCCCATGAGGGGAAGATACGAGGGAGGGAGCATGATTACATGGAGTATTGACTCATTATCACATCAGGTGACTGCTTTATGCTCACTCACACCTTGGTCTCACAAAAGCCGTCCATTTATGAAGCTCCCAGAGTTATACAGCACAGAAACAAGGCTTTCAGCCCGCCGTGACTATGACACCCTGTTTACCCATTGACTCTAATCCCATCCGCCTGCATAAGGACCATACCATCCTATGCTTTGCCCATTTAAATCCCAACTAAATTCCTCTTAAATGCAGTAATTATATCTGGTTCTACAACCTTCCCTGACGGCATGTTCCAGATACAAATCTCTCAAAATCATACCCCCAAGATCCATGTAAAGACTCCTACCTCCCACCTTGAATTATCACCTCTCATTTTTGATACTTTTACACTAGGGAAAAAGTTTTCAGAACTCTATAGCCTACTATCCATCTGTCAAGACCAAACTCTGACTTTGTTGCTCCAGGGAACAGAAGAGCAGACCATCTAATCTCTCCCCACAACTGAAGTCCTCCAGTCCAGTCAACATCTTGAACCTCCACCACATTCTCTCTGGCACAACCACACTCTTCCTTTAGAGCAGCGACCAAAACCAAATACGGACTAACCAGTGTTTGTAAAGTTGCAACATATTATCCCGGTTCTTATATTCTATGTCACCAATTAAACCAGTTAATTTTAATAAAGCATTCACTCCTATTCTGCTGATGCCATCATCAGCAGAGGAATATGGTAGCAAGGATTGTAAACTGAACACAAACTCTGCCCGACAGTAGCAAAGTAATGAGTTCCAGGAACGCACTTTGGAACTTTCCTAAATTGGCTGAAATTAACTGCTCAAGCAGAGCCCTGTTCCTATCAACACCAGCATTAAACTGAAGTACAATTCACCCATTGGTTTTATAGCAGAAGTCATTTAAAAATTTTTTTATTAATTATTAAAGATCAACAAAAATACATTAAGGTAATGAAGTCAATATGTCAATATGTACCAATGAATTAAATTAGCAAATGACTGATTAACAAAGCTAAGCAATATATCAATAATAAGAAAAAATAAAGAATATTTTTTTGAAAGAAAAAGAACCCCTACTAAAAAAGGTAAAAAAAACCATTGGGAGCACAACCCTGGAGCTATATGTCATACAAGCATCCATAAAATAGGAGCAGAAGTCAGATTTATCATATGTACAAAAGATACAGTATCATTTGCATTAACGACCAACACACAGAAGGATGTGCTGGGGTTGCCCGCGAAGTGTCACCACACATGCTGGTGCCAACATAGCATATCCACAATGCTCAGCAGAATGACTCAACACAAATGCAATAAAAACAACAACAAAACAAGTGCCTTTCCTCCATCTCACCCACACTTACAGATTTCAACTCCAGGGCAGGCTTCCAGTCTTCGGGCTTCAGCCCAGGGGCAGCAACTTGATTAGATCGAGACACCGTTTGAAGCCATCAATATTGTCATATAATTAGTCTTTCAGATTAAATTACTCTTTAAATACACGCACTAGGTGGAGTTAACCAAGCACTATCCCATTCTTTACACTATTTGTAGTAATTTTTCATAATTTGTGTCTTTCAGTGTATTGCTGAGGAAAAAAAAAACAAATTTCACAACACACCCCAGTGATAATAAACCTGGCTGACAACAGATTAAGCTGCAGCAATATCTTTATACTAGTAAGACTTTAGGCAAAGTACTTGTTTGCCATTTCAGGTTAAACACTAGTTTCTAAATATTTCATCAGAAAATGTTTACAACTCCATATACCAAGGTTGGCTGGGAGAGTAACTGATCACAGTTTAATCACTTTGAACCAAATTATTTATTGAAATAGTGCAGAATAGGACTTCCAGCCCTCAAACTGCATCACCTAGCAATCCCTGAATTCAATCATTGCCTAATCACGGGACCAATGACCAGTTAATCTACCAGGTCTTTGGAACTTGAGAGGAAAACGGAACAGCCAGGAAACCCATGCGGATCACGGGGAAAACATACAAACTCCTTACCGCCAACAACGGGGATAGAACCCGAGTCGCTGATACTGTAAAGCGTTGAGCTAACCACTATGCTACCGACGTGCCAACCTATACTCCCAGTCAGTAAGACTCAGAAGTGCCAGTTTTACATCCTTTCTCCTCTAGGCTTGCTCTCAGTATTGCCCTGTTAAAGCCAGTGGTTTTTAGGCTCATCCAAAAGGGAGTAACACCGGTTTCACACTAACTCCCGTCCTGTGTCCGAAGAACTAACTAAAAAACTCCGGTTTCCCAGAGACAAGTACTAAGCTCTGCGCACTGTCATTGCCAGTTCAATTAAAAGCCAGCAAACTCGAATAGAATTATCATACCCCCAACCAGACTCCTAATAAAGACCTATACGCCAACAGGTCAAACCATGCAAACTCAGATGCCTACATCACATTGAAAGGAAATCAGCGTGGTAGGAGGGGGGTGCGGAGGGGGTGGATAAAAGCCAGCAAAACCTCTGATCCTGTCACACAGTGCAGCTCCACAACTCTGCTCAAACATTGCTTAAAAGTGATCACTTACACGTCCTCCCCGACTATGCCGACACATCTATCAATTCCAGACCCTCTGGTGAAAGGCTCCTCAACCCCAAGGGGAATTTACAGAGATCAGTTAAACGTCTTTGGGACATGGAAGAAACTCGCGCGGCTACAGAGAAAACGTACACAAAGTCCACAGACACGATCCCAGGTCGCGATCGAACCCAGGTCACTGGCGCTGTGAGGGTGCTTTATCTAAAATGCTTCATTTCTGAGGTCTATTTCCATCTTTCGGAAAGAGCACAGTCGAACTGTACTATAAAAAGTCGGTTTAATGTAAAAGGCTTTATAATAACCTCGTTGGGAGGCAAATTCAGAGAAGTTAGATTCTTTCCCGCATCCGATCGGATTTTCCTCATGCTGTAAATGTCGCATTAACACTGCCTAGGAACCGCTCAGGAAATGACTGGAGCTTTACAGGCCGACAGGGCCGCCAGTCCGGAAACTAGGAATGAACGGGTGGGAAGCGACTCCGCAGAAGGTAGTCCTTACCTTTTCTGATTACTCCGTGGTCCTGTACGAGTATGCTGGAGTCGTCAGCGTGCTGAAACAAACAAACAAACAAAATCACCATTTAAGCCGTCTCCGCGCTGCAAAACCCCGGTGTATGTCAGCGTCCAACATGCTGCTGGCCGCCGTTGATTTAACAAGACCTTCCCCCTTAGCACTCAACTTTTTCCAGTTATCAGAATATTACATCGAATCGAGCGTAAGAGGGATCACTGGGCCCACTTGTCAGTGACAAAAAATGTACTTTTTAAAATGTCAAATATATTTGAACGAGGAAGGACATTCGAAACCTCAAAATGACGATGCAAAATGTGAACGTCAATTTGTTTTTAAAAAAATTAAATATTTGCAAGAGAAAATATATTCTGGGGAAATATAGGCGTGTCATAGTGATATTTATATTATGAAGGCCTGAAATGAAGGTAAATAACAGAGTAAACAATACCTTAATTGGGTCATAAAACAATTTACAAATAGGATGTATAACGTATAATCCCAGTGATTTCCCACCGCTCATTTCCCCACAAAATCCCAACCCCTGCAGGAATGGCAGAAGAGTAGTAGCTCTCCTAGCAGGCAAAGAACTAACCTTTTGGTACACACACAGACACACAATACTTCCCAGTCAGAGGTGGACAAATTACTCGTTTACACCCGCGAAAATAATTCCACTTTAGCATTGGTTAAGAGGGGAAGATCGGCTCCTACGCAGCGATAAAGTTTGCCAAATTAAATTAGATTTAACTCATTCCCCAAGAGTACTTTCAATTGTAATGATGCGCTGAGAGGATAAGCAGAAGTGATTAGTAAACATTAGTATTTAATAATCCACCCGGGTGAAAATAAACTATTCCCGTGTAAAATGTGTTTTCCATTGGTGCATGAGGCCCGTTTAATTAACAGCTAGGGCTGACAGCCTGTCATCTAATATTCTAATTCAACAGTGAATGGCCGACTGCCCTGCTCTCTCTTAATTGACATCAGACTGATCTCACCAAGAAATACAAGCCCCCTACATCCAAATCTAGAACCATTTCTGTTCCTGGAGGTTTGGAGGCGCTGGAATAAATAAGGAAAATGCCTCACTGAGCTTGTTTCTTAAACGGCTAAATTAAATGAAGACTGCTCTTACCGGTACTTCCTCCATAGTGTGAACGACCTCCTGCATGTTGATGTTTTCAGCCAGCGCAGAGTCCAGATGATGATTGCCCGGGATGTGGATGTCTGGGCGGCGGATCTCCCTCCTGGGCTCCAGTGCCGAGAGCTGCGCGGCCGCCCCTACCCGCTGGTGATGAGCAAGCGCCGTCTCCTGACCCTGGCGGCCCGGCCAACCCGACTGCGACGGCGGCTGCTGCTGCTGGTGGTGATGGTGGTGCAGCACATTGAGGGAGTAGGGGTCGCTCAGGTGAGAGTAGTGCTCCGAGGACTGGGTGTAGGTTAGGGGCTGATACGGAGGGGGGAAGTAGGGCGGCTGGAAGTCGGAGCTGGGGGTGTGAGACAGGGGAGGCGCTGAGGAGTACAGGTGCTGTGTGACTGCCCCGAGCTGTGGCAGTCGGGGCGTGCCGGTACTGCTCCCGTCGTGTTGGTCCTGAAGAGACAAAACGTTCAGGTTACTGCCCATCTGAACCCTAGTACACGAACAGACAGACCGTAAAGGGCATCGCAATTAAAAGTCATTAGCCCGAAATCTCTACACGCAGATATTGCCTGATCTGCTAGGCTTTCCAGCATCCTGACTTAACTGCGCACATTCTTTTTGTGCTCGACTACATTTGGGCATCCGCGAGGTTTGCACTCACTTTAAATACAACTTTATCACTTAAAATGCGCAGTTATCTTTAATTCCATTCCCAGATCAAAATATCGCTCGCAGATGGGAATGGGAATTAAAGCGAAGTCTGTGGGAGGTACAGCAGAAATAGGAAAGACTGCCATTTTCCGAGAATTAAGTATCCAATTTTTTTTAAAAACTCCTAACCACCCATACCCAAGATGAGCACGCTCGATTCCCTCTCCTGTCGACGTTCAGAACTATAATACTGGAGTTAAAGGTATTTCAATTAAATTATCTACTATAAGACAATAATCTCTTTGTTATTCAATGTTCTTTGGTTGATGTGAACAACTTGGGCTGAACATGAACAGCCTGTTTTATGCTCAACGATTTTGATTCTAATAGACACCACCTTCAATAATTTCACAAATGCGAACTATATCTAACAAGAACGGATAGATCACTTTCTGCAACCAATAATCCAATATCAAAAGCGAATTACAGTAATAGGCAATAACCAGCGACATTGCTGTAGTTACTGAATTTTACGCTGAAATGAAATTTTCTGAAGGTAAATCACTGCCCAGATACCATTGCAAGTTTTCATTTGAATCATGATTAAAAACATTTGTAAAATTTCTCCAGAATTGTAAACCGGATACAGTGTGATAAAGGAGTTGTAGACATTCAAAAGGACGAAAAGCGATTTCACGAGATCAGAGGTATAGATCGAGTGGAGACCTGTTTCCCCACGGCTGAAATGACCGATATAAGGGGGCATAATTTTAAGGCGATTGGACAAAAGTATGGGAGAGTGTCAGTGTACGTGGAACACGCTGCCAGGGGCAGGGGTGGTTGATATTCTAAGGGCGTTTAGTAAACGTTTAGAGTGGCATAGCGATGCCAGAAAACCGGAGGGCTAGGAGGAACGGAAGGGTTGGATTAAATTTATAATAGGTCGGCGTGGGTTGATTAACCCTGTACAGTAATGTTCTATGAATCCTACGTGGGTCGATTTAAGCATTTGGAGGCGTGGGGGGGGGGGAAGAGAAAAACATTTTGTGTACGGTTACAATACGTGGAATTAGAACAGAGCCCAGTTGCGACTGGATAGCAGCCGTTCAGCCGCACATGGTTGCGAAGAGACAGTGCGCTGGAGGAATATTGTTGGAGCTGCCGAGCAGGATGGAGCGCTCGGAACCCGACAATACCCGCAGTCCGCCAGGCCATCGGTGAATGACGCCCAGGGGATTACAATGGAGGCGAGGCGTGACGCCGACTTCACCGCTCCGCGTCACCCCACCACCAAGTCTCCCGTCGGGCACCTGGACGGGGCTTTCAGATGAGGATGAACATGAAGAGAGCAAACACAGCCACTTCGAGCCCCCAGTTTTCGGGCGAGGGGAGAGCGAGTTTGCATAATTTCAATTGCATATCACGTCAAAGTAACAAAAATAGTTATAACCAATTGGACGATTTCCTGGGACACAAAAAAAAACAAATTCAGCAACTCGGCCCGAAACGTGGACCACACTGTTTAACATAGATGCTGCCTGGCCTGCTAAGTTCCTCCAGCGTTGTGTGTGTTGCCTGGATTTCCAGATTCCGCAGATTTTCTCTTGTTTGCGGGAAGAGCGTGGTTTGTCCAGCAGGGATTGTGAGAAGCTAGAACTAAAATAACTGCTAACCTATGGTGTGTAATGCAGTGATAGGATTCAACGCCTCTGAGAGCTGATGAGTCGGGCAGCACCTTTGGAGGCAGAATCTTCACTCTAAATGCCAGCTTGCACCTCTTGCCTCCACGGACGCTGTTCAACCCGGCGAGCCCTTCTCGCTCTCCGGGTGTTTTATCAGATCAGCATATGCGGTTTCTCCAGTGCTCGGTATCAATGAAGCGCCTTCCGATCTCCGGGGGACGAGCGGGGTTACCGCTGGCTCACTCTCTTCACTTCCTGTCCTGTCCCGCTACGTTAGCTTGTCGGTATCACCCAGGTGGTTACCCTCAGGCCCCTTCACGCTGGGTGGTCGGCTACTTGGCCTTACTTGGTGAACTCCCGCTCCCTGGAGGGCTGTCTACAACACTCAGGCCCCCGGTTCCCCTCGCCAGCTTTCGAGTCGGTTTAAGAAGAACTTTACTAGCCCGGTACGTCAATGGCCACTTATAGTTTCATTTGTTGGAAACATTAATCCCCATCACGGAACTATTCCAACCTGACCTCTGGAAATGATATCTGAAACCGTGCAAACAGGCTCAAAAATTATAACTACACAGGACTTCTGTAAACCACAAAAGTCTTAAGAAAACGTGAATTAGTACAGAGATGAAGGAACATACTTTAAAAAACTACAGTCGACAGCTCAAACTACCCCTGGTTGCAGTACTCAACCAGAGGGCAATCAATCCAATTTCGCGGCGAATCGGGACAAGAAATTTCACCAGCATTTTTTACAGCACTAGGGGCATAAGTTATCTCCAAATATCCTTAGCGAAAACCCCACAGCCTGCAGTGAGTCTCCCTCCCTCACCTCGCAGTCCTCTTCATACTTGACGTTATCGGCTAGTTTCCACAGCATGTTCGTTGCGCGGTGGACTGGACTCAGGAGAAGCCCAGCCTGGCAAGGCAAGCCAAACCGAGCGCTAGGTGACGTGAAATTTCCCACCGCCAGCCGTCGGCTGTTCTCCCTCTAACAGTCAATGAGCTCTGGCTCGCACTACAATGAGTATGTAGTTCAGCGGGCGGAAGCCGGCGCTGCGCTCCGCCCCCCTGGGTGACGCAGGGTGCCAGTGACGCCGATTACACCCCCTCCAACCCGACCAATCAAATTGGTCCGGTGGAAAGGAGGCGTGCCATTGGCCGCCCGCGCCTGATGTGACGCGCTGCTGCGGTGTTGGAGTGGTACGCAGTCGGGGGCTGCCTGTCAGGTGTGACCCCCATCTCGCCCGGGCACATCGTCCGCCAGCAAGAAGCTTCATTCTCGACCGGCTCCGCCGCTGCAGATACCCCGCGGGGATCTGCCGTTGTCTCCGGGCGCCTCTGCAGGCAGCCGTGGGGCGGAGCTCGCCGCCAGTCCCATTTGAGACAGGCTCTTGCAGCCGGTGAGCGGATTACTCAACTGTCACTCCAAATAATGGTAAAGTGATCGCAGAGAGTCTGTCCCCGATCTCAGTACTAGACAACAGACTTCACCTCTTAGCATCCTCTTGTCATGGAGGGTTGCTGAATGAGAGGATGTTGGCAATTTGGAAATACTCAGCAGGAATCAATTTCCGAACCCCTTCTCCTTGGCGGGAAGTAACCAGTGGAACAGCTCCGCCTCATCGTTTCACATGTTTTGTAATAAGGTGTTCGCAATGAGGAGCCTCGCCGCAGTCGGGAATACCGTGTAACAAATGTTCGGCCTTTCCGTCCGCAACTCCCACCTTCCAGCCTATTCTGGCTGTCAAACCAAAGGCTCGAACTGTTGATATTAAACAATAATATCTGTTGATATTAAAATAGCCCATCCATATTCGTTCACGTTGAGAGTCCGGCGGCGGTAAGATTCTGAAATGTTGAAACAGCATCTCCTAGAATTCGCTGTGTTAATTTGTTAGTCGCTTACTACATTTATTTTTTCTTGTATGATTATTTATATAAAGATTCTTGTCATAATAAACAGCCCTATGTTTAATGTCCAACGCTTTTGTTCTGTTGCTGGGATATGGCGAATTCTACTGCAAGAGAAACTGAAACTATCGCTCCTGGATCTACAACTGGAGATGTAATCAGGTTCCTCCCTTTTGTATTGTGTCTTCCAAATACTTAATTTTAGTTTAAATACTGACCGAAAACGCACTTAATTCAACGACCGTTTAACGTAAGAATTTGCCGCAAACAATATTAAAAATTTAAAAAAAACACACATGCACAAAACTGTTTTGGATCCGCCCATCGATTTTCAGCGTTTCAGCAGAACTCTCCCGTCTTCGGACACTTTATGCTCAGCTTCCCTGAAACAATGTTCCGAACTACACTAGAGCGGAGTGGCTTCAATTAGGAAACGCGTCGGAAACACTGGAACTCTGATCATTGTAGTAATTACAATGGGTAATATTATCTCACGCCCTGTGCTGTATCGTATTAATTGTGGACTATGGTCTATTACATTGTCCATGTTTACATTGTATTTCAATACATTGCATTCTATATTTTCCTATTACAATTATCTATATGTTATACATTTTGTAAAATATCTCTTGAATTAGACTGTATTGTGTTTACTTTTATTATACGATGCTATCATCTACCGCATTAAATTGTATGAGACAATACAACATTACACAGAGTTACACCACGCATTGTTTGTACTGTTATACAGTATTCTATAATACCGCGCTATGTTTCCATGCATGATATTATTCTGCTTTATATACCTGAAATAAATGACATCGCTTTATATTGTTTTGTATCAGTATTATATTCCCCGACTGTATGGCAGGAAACCCAATTATCTATTTTATACTGTGCTGTTCTGTGTTTTACATACCGCGATCTCACTACTCTGCGGTTACCCATACAGGCTCTGTGTTGCTAACTTTTTGCGCTTTAAAGGGGGTGAATGGTGACTGTAGAAGGAGAATTGTGCAGAAATAAAATACATGACACTGCCAGTGTTCAAGAACCCGGAGACGTGTATCCAGGGAAGGATCAGCGGATGGTAAATGCAGACTGTGCCGGATGCCTCCTCCAGGGTGAGACTTTCCTGGATAATGTTCGGAGTGCATTATAAACTGAGCCATTAACGAGCGGCATTGCCCCGGCTAGGAATCGCATCAAAAGTGCAAGAAAACAGCCACGAATTTCAAAGCAGCTATCTGGAGAATGAAATTAGCGAAGCCATCCATCCTTTTGATAAGATTAGCTTAGAGTTTGGAGGCCATATAAATGACCGCTAGTTTCCGGCAAAGAGTCGTCCTTTTTCACCAGCGCTATCTTGAACTTCAAGGGCTCCTCATCTCATGTTCTCGATATTTATTGTTTATTTGTTATTCTTATCATGTTTTTGTATTTTCACGGTTTATGTTTTGCACATTGATGTTTGTCCATCTTGACGGTGTGGTCTTTCATTGATTCTATTGTGAATGCCGGCTAGAAAATGAATCTCAGGGTTGTTTATGGTGGCATATATGTACGTTGATAATAAATTTACTTCTTTCGAGTTTCCTGGTCACGTCGGCATAACTGCCCAGTACAGTCGCGGCCTCTGCGTTGCACCGACTACAATGAACATGAAAGGGATTTCTAGTGGGAGGGGTGTTCGGATTCTTCTGGAATCGCAATAGCACATCTCAACACAAACCTGAGAACGTTGTTACTGACTCAATGGAAAATCAACCATCGCCCAGTTAATTTCTCAAGGTTACTTCAGTGTAAATGAAACTACTAAAGTGTGGGAGATTATCTACACCGGAGTCTGAACGGGGATTGTAATTCCTTCTCATTGATTAAACCAATTCTACTGCATCAGCCTTCTCTCTAATAAACGCGACTCATTTACTTTTTAATATGAACCGCAAATTAATCCATATTGTGTCTGCCTTACTCCGAAGCGGGGACAAGACTATCAATGTCAGCGAGGGGATCTACTCGCTCCCCAGAGAGCGGGCAAACGTGGGGAAGCCCTGGTATGCGAGATTTCCCTCTGTAACAGAAGTCACTGAAAGCCACCGGGCAGTCATAATAATAATTTGAAAGGAATAATGGAATATGCCTCAGGACAACCGTGTAGTAAAGGTGAGAAAGATGTGTCCCTTTTACATACCTGGAGCACCGCGTTCCTTAATGGGTACCAGACACAAGCGGGGGGTCGCTGGGGCATTTGATACTGGGGCTACCGAGACTAAGATCTACAGAGCCGTTCAAATTCTCTCCAGTGCCGAAAAATGAAGCGTGATGTAACTAAGGCGTTTCAAATGATTGGGAAAAAAAATGAATAAAGAGGACAGGAAGTTAACGTAAGAGTTAGGCTGCTCACAAAACAGTGGATGGAATCCTTTCCCCAACCTGCAGTCGACTTCCTTGAGAATTAAAAACTGCAGACACTGAAATCGGAAATTTAAAAAAAACGAAGGTACTGGAAGTGCCTGGCAAGCGAGCTCGCCAGCAGATTGTCAAGTGTTTGCCGCATTTAACTTTTGGTCAACCTAATGCTTGAAGGCTGGGATTGATATAGATCTATTTTCTCTTATTAACAAGCGTCAGGAAAACAGAACGATCGATTCAGTAAAGAGACAGCAAACTTGAAGACTAAGTGCCCGGTAATTCCTTTGTACCTATTTCATTGCAGAAGAGAGAATTCAGATCATCTTGCCTTTGGGGTTATTTGAAAGAAACAGTCCATAACGCCCTATATCCGCGTGAATTTTCCTCCTGCAAATGTCTCTTTTTTCAAATATCTATCCGATATCCTTTTGAAAATTACTGTCGAATCTCCTTGAACCACCCCAAAAGTGAATCCTACAAAATAAATTCTCGCCGAACCCTTCACAATTATCCTGCATTTTAAGGAGGTGCCAACTTTCTGCAAGGGTTGTTTAAACGGTCCCTACATTTACAACCGCGACGCGCCGCTCCTACATTTACTGTATTTTACAGTATTCACCAAGGAGTCAGATGCGCCGAACTGAAATCACGCGGTTCGTGATTGGGTTAACTCTGTACAGTTTAGGCAGCAACCGCAAATATAGAAGCAAAAGTTGGATTTTCTCTGCCGCTTCTACAGATGGTTCTTCGGATCGGTATTTAACGAATAATTTCCTCCTCTGCCCTGTCGTCTTTCAAGATTACCCTGCAGGCTGCAGTGACATAAACCACAACACAACACAGGAAAAGCGCCCTATCTCCTTCCAGTCTCTGCCCCTTTTGAAATGCTGCAATTTAAACTACTCCTCGTGAACATCACGGCTCTCCCAATAACTCATTAAATTCATCCTCATTAGCTGCTAACGAAATAACTTGGGCAGTTAAAGCTTTGACTATAACTGGACCCCCGCCGAGAAGACTGAAATCCAGACCTCCGTCATCTGGTGCTTTTTAATCGGAATTTTTTTTTTAATCAAGCCTGATCCTATTTTTAAGCGATAAAGGAGGAGATTGCCCGCCAGCCGCACCGTCACCTCCTGCAATAAGCAAAAGCACTAAATTATCCCCGTCACCAAAACTGTGCGCCAACCGATGCAAGATCCAGCCACATCGGATTATTACATAATATGGGATCTCACTTTCGTGTAGCTGTCTGTCCACCACAATCACACCTGTCCGATCGTCCACCTTTAACTTTAAACTGCATGAAAATGTTCTCCCCCCCCCACCCCACCCCCGCGCATAATCCTCACCACTGCTGCGGGGTAGCGCAGCCTCAGACTTTATCACCTGTTCATGTCTCCGGATAGTAACAATCCAACTAACGGCGAAATGGAACTGTAAGGACTCACAGCTTGGCGGTGGAGGTAGGTACTCTCACTGTATTTAAGAAATACCCGGACCAAGAACCTGACGACAGATAGAGCGCCGCTGAATGGGAATACTTATAGATGGGTACTTAACGGTCAGTAGAGACGTGGAGGACCGAAGGGCCTGTTTCTGAGCTGTATGACTACACAAAAATCTCAGTATCACATCGGCGAATATTTCAGTCCTGTCCCAGTACATCCAGTCCTCCTCCACACACACTGACATACACGCGCTTTATATTAATGGGTTACTTCGACACTGAGCGCAAATGATCCCTAAAACTATTAATAGTGTGTCATCAATTAACCCTGTACACTCACAGCCCCAATCTGTCTGAACATCCAGGCGTAGAGCTAACACCATGAACTAAAGTAACATCACGGTACGTTTACAGGTACAGTAATCATTTTGCTGATTATTTGAGTGCTTGCAGGCTAACCCTTGGTAAGGCAGCGGTAAACCCCTAGCTAAGCTGCTAGTCCGTGGAAACTGGTTGCTTTTTATCAATACTTCGTTACTTCTAAATTCGTTTTAAATAAGCGTGTTGCAGGCACCGGGACTCTATTTAATCGCACGCCCTCCCCTTGTCCCGCCACTGGAGGGAAAGCGGAGGAACTTCTCCTCCCTCCCCTCACCGGGCTGCCAAAACTACGATCCGCGCGCGGCAGGAGGCGCTGGGGAGCGCAGGCCGAGAAACCGCCGGTGCTTTCCAAAGCGAGCTGTCCCGTATGGGGGGATGGCCGCTCGTGGGATGTCGGCAAGTCTCGGTATCCGGAGATGAAGGGCATCCCTCTTTCCCGTGAGCTGGCGTGTGGAAACGAGAAGGGGGAAGGGTTCGCGGGGGGGGGGAGATGTTAGTGTGTGAGGGGCGACCAACCCCAAGGATATATGGTTGCGAGGCCGCTGCACCCCACCAGATTCCGGGCAGTGTCCTCCTCATTTCCCTCCCGTTCTCAAGGTCCTCCGCTCCTCTTGGAATAATGAGCCCTCTGCCCCGAACTGTGGGCTGGGGGCGGGTGAGGAGGGTGAAGTTGTCAGGAATCCCTCCCCTCAGCCCTCCCCTGAAACGCGCAGCTGGCGTCTAGACCATCCCCAACGCCCCTTACTCTACCACTCGAACGGGGGTTGCCGGCCTGAGACCACATACCTGCCAGCCGCCCACTTTCCCCATCAGCGACATGCTGGGAGCCCGGCCCGAACGACTGCCAAAGGTATTTTGCCTCTTCCAGCCCCGCCGGACTGGAATTGTGGCGGCCCGCGCCTGCGCACCTACGCTAGACGCACCTCAGTCATTTACCTGAAAGAAAGAGGAGGGGAGAGACGCCAGGCTCCAAGCCCACAGACGTGGCTCCTCTCTCCTGTTGCTCACCCTTTTGTTTCTGCCTGTTGTCATGCAGGCTCCATTGATTGTCCGCTAAGGAGGCTATCGTCTACCTTTGTTTGGGACACGCTAACAGATTCCTGGCGGAATGCGCACTAATTCAACTCAATACGTCCTCTATCAAAGCAGTAACATGTACAGAGAGCCGACTGCCGCGGGAGCCTTTCGAGGGGTGGGGGGAGAAAAGTTGGAGGCGGGTGGCGAGGGATGCGTGTCACGTTCAATAGAGCCAAGTACTGTTTCGGTCAAACATTGATCCGTGGCATAGCTTTCTGTAAGGAAGTCAATCTCTGTCCCCACTTTGTTGCCGCTCTGCAGACTTTTCCCTGAACTTATCACCTGTAGTAACTTGAAAATAAAAAAAATTTAAAGGAAGGGAAAAATACAAACGAATATAGCACCATTGCCACGACGTGACGGGTCTGAGGGTCTCCCCCACTCACTCAGCGGGTCACGCTGCCTCCGCGGAAAGGGAAATATTTCAAGTTAGAGGGAGTCTTTAATCGCTCCCTGTAGTATTTCCATCTCCGAGCTCCGCTGTGCTGCTCTCGGGTTTGGGCCTCTGACTTCAACCGGTTATTTTTGTCTCTCGGTTTAACTGTTGTACTGTCGGCCTCAGGATTTTCTCCTCTCGGTCTTGTCATCAAAATTCTAGCAGTCTCTCACCCATCAACACCCGTACTGGAATCATAAAACAGAGAATACCGGAGCAAGTATGATAGAGAGAGAATAGCCCATGTGTCAGATAATTAAACTCACGGCAGAAATGATTAACATGAAACTTTGAGCAACGCACACAAAATGCTGGAGGAACTCAGCGGGTCAGGCAGCATCTATGGAGTAACATGGACAGTTGACCTTTCGGGCCCAAGGATTTCGACACAGAATGTGTACTCTCCATGGCTGCTGCCTGACCCGCTGAGTTTCTCCAGCGCGGCAAGTGTTGCTCCGGAGTTTCAGCATCCGCAGCTGTCGTGTCAAGCCTGGAACTTTTCTCTCCAGATGCCGCCCGACATGCCGAGTATTTCCTGCTTTTGGTAGCTTTGTTGCCCCGTTACTCCAATCTCTCGGTTGCCCGCCTATTTACTTCCATTCACACCATTATGGAAGTTTCTGAACTTACATAATGGAGTGATTGAGATAACTGATACTTTCTGCTACACTCACCACTTCTACCTCTTATTCCGCACAACCCTCTGGGCACTTTGCAAGCATCAATTTCTAACCGGGTCACTGGAATCGCCGCCCGTTCAAGCCTGCTGGGCTTTGCTGACTCTGTCGGCAGGATCACAGTGTGGGCTCCTTCTGCTACCGTACACGGAGGGTCAGGAAGCCCCTCGTATAATGAAAGGTGTGGCACCTTAGGGGGCCACGTCGTGGCGGTGGTGCTATATTCGTTTGCGTTTTTTCCCTCTCTCTCTTTAAATTTACACCACGTACTGTACTGACCATCTGCACAGTTTTTTTTCTTTTTGTATATATTTTATCATGCACAAAAGGTAATTTTCTGAACTATATAAAAATAATAATAAGCTACAGCAGTGGCTCCGGTCTTTCTGTGGAAGGCTGCCTTTGAGTGGCACGACATTTGAACCCAAGCTGAGCACCCAAGCCCGTAGGAAGGAAACGGATACAAGATACTGTATAACCAGGTATTATCGAGGCGCAACGAAAGCGTGCTGTGCGCAAGGCCCGAACAGCATCCACTGCCACGACAGCACCCACCCACTTGTGTCCCACATGTGGGCGAGCCTTCAGGGCTCGGATTGGCCTCATCAGTCACCTCCGGACCCACAGCCACCAATCTCCCATTTGACTTTGAAGCCATGGTCATCTTCGACTACGAAGGACGAACAACAACAACATAACCAGGTTGAAAACGCGCCACGGTAAAT